>NW_027529596.1:4780264-4808797 GCF_008692635.1 Crocuta crocuta
TACACACACACACACACACACACACACACACACACACACGCCCAAGTGCACACACACTTTTATAAAAGGTGTGGTTAGGGAAGCTTATAGTAGGAGCAGAAGGGAACTTAAAATCATCTAACCCAACCAGTCACTCAGCGCAAGGATCGCACCTGAGCACCACTAACCTACAACATTGTCTTCTGCTTGGTCACTTTGAGCTGGTGAAAGCTCACTACTTAATGAGTCACCGCTACTTTTTTGAAAGTCCTTATTTACATGGGAAGACATCTCAAGAACAGAAGCCTACCTTGAATCGCCGTGACTGAGCACCCACCCAGATGCCCCCTTTCCTTCCAACCTGGTCCCTCACTCCCTGTGGCTCTTTTTCCTGTCTCCCTCCCATCCCTCATCTCTATCCTTCTTTCTCTCTCTCTTTTTGGATCTCCTTCCATCCCTTGCCCCCTCACTGCCTTCCAATCTTCCACTGTTTCTGCTCTGCTGCAAATCTGTCAGCGCTCCCTGAATCCCAATGTCCTCCTGGTCCTCCACCCTCTCCATGCCTCTGTGGGCTCTTCCCCCAGAAAATCCATCTGTCCTGACTGCAAAGGGCCCACTAAAACACAAATGATAATGACTCAAAGCAATGCATGAAGAAATGCAAGTTTATAACACAGACAATTGAGGTCATTAGTAGCAGAAAGGGGAAGGGGTGGAAGTTAAACATTTCAGCAGACATTTTAACAGATTTCAAACCTTATCTCATTATAGCATTTAGGAAAAATGCAGCTTACTGCTTTTATATGTGCCAACATCCCCCTTCTCCTCACCATTAACTTATTTATCAACCTCCTTCTTCAAAGACTCAGGTAGATGCTCATAACAAGCCAGGCACATGGCAGGACATTGCTTTGTAGGGCGGTGGGATACATGAACATTGGAGCAAAGCACCACGCTGGGCCACACAGCAGTCACCCCCTGCAAGGACAGTGCCCTTGACTGTGATCTTAGGCTCAGGGAGCTGAGCCGAGTCACTGCCAGGCCACTCGTCAATCTTCACTAGGCTCATTGATAGTGACTGCTCTTCAGTCCCTCATGACTTCCCACGGCCACACATTTAGCACTCTTTCAAAAGCAAAACCACCTTCCAGACTCCTAAGCCACAAGATAAATTATTAAAAGAGCATGGAACCAGGAAGAGAATAAGAGTTAAGTATGCTTTTCATGCTCCTCTTTTCTTTCCTTAGAGCAACAAGCCTTCATTTCTTCACTCATCAGAGAGGCGATCTGGGTCCTACTTCGTCACCAAGGTTCTGTAGACAGGTGCGAGTGCACCTATTTGCAAATGGCCTGACAGTTCACAAAGCCACTTTGCATACACATCAGCACACTGTGCTCTGGCCTTTCCTGATCCTCAGTCTCTGTCTTTCTCTCTCTCTCTCTTTTTACTGCTCCTCTCTCTTGAAGTCAATGCCCAGAGGTGCATGACCCATCCAGTCTCCCCTACCTAGCACATCATGGCCTTTCCCCCAGAGTCTGCAGGCAGCGGAATCAGGCTAGAGGTTCGTCGAGGGCTGTTTCTGAGCAGAGAAAATGGTATCATTTTGGCACGTGTATGTCAAGGTGCCATTGCGTGATGAACTGTGTTGTCTACCTAAGTGTAAAGTATGCCCAATCTCCTGTGACGAGGGTCCCAGCCTGAAGAGCTGTGCTATCATTTTCTACCTAGTCTAAGTAGCCTACCTTGTACTGCAATGACATCAATCAGGGATTTCATCAGTGCTTGCCTCACAGAGGAGAGTTTAATTCCTGAACAGTAAATATAGCTTCTTCCCACAAAAGCATTGGAGAATGGCTGCCCTGCCATTCAGTCTAAGCAATGGAATCTCGTACTCTAGATTAGGGATGTGACCCCAGCCCCAGGACACCTCACACAGGAGGCTGGGTATTGTGAAATATGAACAATTGTAAGAGAATATTATGAAGTATTATAAGCTAGGAAATCTGGAAGAAAGGGACAAGTTCCTAAAAACAGACAAACTACCAAAACTAAACCAGAAAGAAATAGAAAATTTGAACAGGCCCATAACCAGCAAAGAAATTGGATCAGTCGTCAAAAATCTCCCAACAAACAAACGTCCAGGACCAGATGGCTTCCCAGGGGAATTCTACCACACATTTAAGAAAGAGTTAATACCTATTCGCAAACTGTTCCAAAAAATAGAAATGAATGGAAAATGTTCAAGCTCATTCTATGAGGCCAACATTGCCTTGATTCCAAAACCAGACAAAGACCCCACTAAAAAGAATTACATGTCAATATTCCTGATGAATATGGATGCAGAAATTCTTATCAAGATACTAGCAAAATGAATCCAATAATACATTAAAAAGATTTTGGGGGCACCTGGGTGGCTCAGCCAGTTAAGCAGCTGACTTCAGCTCAGGTCATGATCTCACTGTTCGTGAGTTCGAGCCCCATGTAGGGCAGGCTCTGTGCTGACAGCTTGGAGCCTGGAGCCTGCTTTAGATTCTGTGTCTCCCTCTCTCTCTGCCCCTCCCCAACTCACACTCTGTCTCTCTCTCTCAAAAAAATTTATGAATAAATATTTTTTAAAAAAGGATTATGCACTATGATCAAATGGGATTTATTCCTGGGATGCAGGGCTGGTTCAAAATTCACAAATCAATCAACATGAAACAACACATTAATAGAAAAAAGGATAGGAACCATATGATTTTCTCAATAGAGGCAGAAAATGCATTTGACAAAATATAGCATCTATTATTGATTTTAAAAAAACCCTCAACAAAGTAGGGATAGATGGAATATACCTCAATGTCATAAAGGCCATATATGAGAGACTCATAGCTAATATCATCCTCAATAGGGAAAAACTGAGAGTGTTTTTTCTATGATCAGGAACAAGACAGGGATGTCCACTCTCACCATTACTATCTAACATACTGGAAGCCTTAGCCTCAGGAATCAGACAACAAAAAGGAATAAAAGGCATCCAAATCAGCAAAGAATAAGTCGAATCTTTACTATGTACATATGACATGATATTCTAAGTAGAAAATGCAAAAGATTCTAACAATATTGCTAGAACTAATACATAAATACAGCAAAGTCTCAGAATATAAAATAAATGTATAGAAATCTATTACAATTCCTATACACCAATAAGGAAGCATCAGAAAGAGAAATCAAGGAATCTATATTATTTACAATTGCACCAAACCTATACAATACCTGGAAATAAGCCTAACCAAAGAGGTAAAAGATCTGTACACCTAAAACTATAGAACACTTATGAAAGGAATTGAAGAAGACACAAAGAAACGGAAAAAGATTCCATGTTCATGGACTGAAAGAATAAATATTAAAATGTCTACACTACTCAAAGCAATCTACACATTTGATGGAATCCCTATCAAAATACCACCAGCATTTTTCATGGAAAAATGCTAGAACAAACAATCCTAAAATTTGTATGGAACAACAAAAGTCCCCAAATAGCCAAAGCAATTCTGGGGGGAAAAAAAACAAAGCTGGAGGCATCCCAATTCCAGGCTCCAAGCTATAGTATAAAGCTGTAGTCATCAAGACAGTATGGTACTGGCACAAAAACAGACACATGGATCAATGGAACAGAACACTCAGAAAAGAACCCACTACTATATTGTCAACTCATCTTCAACAAAGCAGGAAAGAATATCCAATGGGAAAAAGAGTCTCTTGAACAAATGGTGTTGGGAAAACTGGATGGTGACATGCAGAAGAATGAAACTGGACCACTTTCTTACAGCATACACAAAAATAAACTCAAAATTGTGGAAAGACCTGAATGTGAGACAGGAAACCATCAAAATCCTAAAGGAGAACACAGACAGCAAGCTCTTTGACCTCGGCTGAAAGCAACTTCTTACTAGACATGTCACCAGATGAAGGGAAACAAAAGGAAACATAAACTATTGTAATGTCATCAAGAAAAGAAGCTTCTGCACAGTGAAGGAAACAATCAACAAAACTAAAAGGCAGCCTACAGAATAGAAGAAGTTATTTGCAAATAACATATCTGATAAAGGGTTAGTATCCAAAACCTATAAAGAACTTATCAAACTCAACATCCAAAAAAAAACCAAATAATCTAGTTAACAAATGGGCAGTAGGCACTGATAGACATTTTTCCAAAGAAGATATCTAGGTGGCTCATAGACACATGAAAACATGCTCAATATCACTGATCATCAGGGAAATACAAATCAGAACCTTGAAGAGACACCACCTGACATCTGTCAGAATGGTTGAAACACAGAAAACAACAGATGTTGGCGAGGATAAGGAGAAAGGGGAATCCTCTTGAACTGTTGGTGGAAAAACTAGTGCAAGTATTGTGGAAAACAGTATGGAGGTTCTCAAAAAGCTAAAAATAGAACTACCTTACAACCCAGCAACTGCACTACTAGGTATTTACCCAAACTATACAAAAATACAGATTCAAAGGGGTACAGGCACCCTTTTATAGCTCCATTATCAACAATAGCCAAATTATGAAGAGAGCCCAAATGTCCACTGACTGATGAATGGATACAGAAGATGTGGTGTGTGTGTGTGTGTGTGTGTGTGTATGTGTGTGTTTGTATAATGGAATATTACTCAGCCATCAAAAAGAATCTTGCCATTTGCAACAACATAGAGCTAGATTGTATTGTGCTAAGTGAAATAAGTCAGTCAGAGAAAGACAAATACCATATGATTTCAATCACATGTGGAATTTACAAAAGAAAATAGATGAACATATGGGAAGGAAAGAGAGAGAGAGAGAGAGAGAGAGAGAGAGAGAGGCAACCCATAAGAGACTCTTAACAATAGAGAACAAACTGAGGGTTGATGGAGGGTGTGGGGTGGGCTAACTGTGTAATGGGTATTAAGGAGGGCACTTGTTATGATGAACACTGGGTGTTATATGTAAGCGATTAATCACTGAATTCTACTCTTGAAACCAATATTGCACCATATGTTAACTAACTAGAATTTAAATAAAAATTTGAAAAGCAAAAGAAAAAAATTTAGCTGAAAAAAAATTCTTGCCTCGACCAAAAAAAAAAAAAAAAGGCCTGAGAGACTTGGTAAATAAACAACTAGATGAATAACTCAACAACAAACAAAATAAACAACTAAAAAATGACTTGAGTAGACATTTCTCCAAAGATGGTGACCTACAAATAGTACTGAACATCACTAGGGAAATGGAAGTCAAAACCACACTGAGATAGGACTTCACACTCATTAGGATGGCTAATATACAAAAATGGGGGTGGGGGAGTTGGTGGCAAGGATGCGGAGAAATTGGAACCCTTATACCTTACTGGTAGTGATGTAAGATGGTGCAGTCACTGTGGAAAATGCTACAACAGTTCCTCAAATAATTAAAAACAGAATTACCATATTATCCAGCAATGCTACTTCTAGGCGTATATCCAAAAGAATGGAAAGCAGGGATTCCAATAGAGATTTATACACCAGTGATCTTAGTGGCATTCTTCAAAACAGCCAAGAGGTAGAAGCCATCCAAATCGATGGATGGATACAGAAACAAAATGTTTATGTCGATATATCCAATCATCTGCATATATCCATACAATGGAATATTAGTCTGAGAAAGGACAGGAAGTCTGATATGCACTATACCATGAATGAACCCTACAGTCACAAAAAACAAATACTACATGACTTCACTTACATGAGGTACCTAGGGCAGCCAGATTCATAGACAGAAAGTCGAACCAGATTGCCAAGGGCAGGTGGAGCAAAAATGGGTACAGAAATACAATTTTGCACGATGGGAAGGGTCCTATGGATGGATGGTGGCCATGATTGTACATCAGTGTGAGTGGATTTAATACCACTGAACTGCACACTTACAAATGGTGAAAATGGTAAATGTTGTGTCTATTTTACCACAATAAAAATTGTTTACCAAAAAAATAAATAAATAAATAAGCCAGCAGCCAATAACAACTGCTGTGTTTGGGCTTTCTCAGTTTTCCTCCCTACCAGGTGTCTCCCTAAGTGGTCCAAAGTCCCTCCCTTGGTCTCTGGCTCCCTCTCAACTCACTCTTGGGTCTTGCGTACCTCAGAACCTTTCTTCCAAATTCCATGAAGTCGACACTTGCTGATTTAGAGGGCATACTCTGCTTCTCGGCCTAGGAGATGACTAGCTACAGTCATCAGTCCAGTAGAGGGAGATCTGGGGCGAAAACTCTCACGCTCCAGGTACGAGTAACAGACACTATTGTTTTGCCACTCTGTGTATCTTTCACTGAGGTCACCCACTGCACAGGATCCAGCACCCGGATGAAATCTGTGTTCTTACCCATTACCTGCCCAGCCACCCTTCCAATGCCCCCCTACCAGCACACACTGAGTGCTCTCCCCTTCCCTCTCAGCCTATTCCCTCTGCATGTACCAGGCTTCACCTCTCTCTCAATCAATCTCAAATCAATCTCAGCGCATTCCCCTAATGTCAAGAGATTGTGCAAATAAAGCCATGTATGTGGGTTTGCACAGGGGGAAGATGGGGCCACAAGCAGCCACTGCTAAAATATCAGGCTGTGATGAAGGGGGGGGGTGAGATTCATTCCATCGCAACATACATTTAACTGGTGAGTTACAGCAAAGCTCTCTTCACTGCTTGTTTTTATTTCCTACCTTTTAAAAGCAACCTTTTTTTTTTTTTTCAATTTTACAACCTCTTAGATCAAATAGGCACATCTCACATTCNTGAGATTCATTCCATTGCAACATACACTTAACTGGTGAGTTACAGCAAAGCTCTCTTCACTGCTTGTTTTTATTTCCTTCCTTTTAAAAGCAACCTTTTTTTTTTTTTCAATTTTACAACCTCTTAGATCAAATAGGCACATCTCACATTCCACATATTTTGTAGCTGCTATTTCTTCTGACAAGTCTATTTTTTCACAGTTACATTATTTCTATGGTCAGTTCAAGGAAGGAGTAGGTTCTCATGCACTTTCTACTGCCCTTTCCCTCCATATATTTCTGCAAAAAGGCCAAGCTCAAAGCCCAAGACCCCTTAATTCTTCCCTGTTTGTTGCCCCAAACACCTGCTTTTATTCTATCACCTAGTCTAACCTTGTAGCAGATACATCTTTTCATCAATTCTCAAGAAAACACGTAAATAAATCTGTACTAATATAGTCATGGATGTTAATAAGTCTACACAACACACTTCATTTGTTATCTGTGGCTTTCAGGAAGACCCTTCAGAACACCAGGACATATTGGAATCAATAGCAAACCAACAGGATGACATTTCTAGGCAAAAGAGGAACAAAAGCTAACATTTACTGATGTTTCTCCCTGTTCCAAATACGGTGCAGAGTGAAATCTTCATAGGCATTTTAAGATAACACAGGACTCGGGGCGCCTGGGTGGCTTAGTTGGTTAAGCATCCGACTTTCGCTTAGGTCATGATCTCGCAGTTCGTGGGTTCGAGCCCCGCGTTGGGCTCTGTGCTGACTGCCAGCTCAGAGCCTGGAGCCTGTTTCAGTCTGTGACTCCCTCTCTCTCTGACCCTCCCCTGCTCACGCTGTCTCTCTCTCTCTCTCCTAGAAATAAATAAAACATTAAAAATTAAAAAAAAAAATAAGATAACACAGGACTCTACTAAGAAATTTCTCACTCCCAGTGGGAATGCCCTCAAATCTCTGGGAATGTGCTCTTCTCAGCGTCTGGAGTTTTCCAGTGGAAAGCCTTCATCTTTTCAGCACCTCTGCGTAGCCACTGTCATTGTAATAGGTCAGGAGATGAGCAAGAGATGAGCGGTTTGCACAGAGACCAGCATGTGGTAAGCGGCAGAACATGAAAGCAAGCTGTACAAACCTCAAGCAAGCAGCAATACCCCCAGATAATACTTCAAGGGCTCCAAGGAATCTCCGTCATCTCCAATCCCTTTCCTGGAAGTTTCTCTCTCTCTCTCTCTCTCTCTCTCTCTGCTTTGTCCTACCACCCAGAGCCCCACACCAGCCTGTGCACTTCTTCATCCAACTTCTAAACTGCTTATTGAAGCCCAAGCATCTTCTGAATACTTTTGATCTTTAGTGCTTCATTTTCAAACCTTATAAACTCTGCATTCGAAATGCCTTAGGGACCATCCTCTGGGAAGTCTTTTAAATCAACCCATTTCTGTCCTTCTGCTATCTGATATGTCACATTTTTCAGAGTTTTTTAAAATACAAATCCACTTTCCATCATCATATGCATCCGAGGGCCCATGTTCCTGATGTGTTGGGGAAGGGGGTGCATTCTATACCTTCGTGGCTCTGCTCTATTTCCAACACAAACTACATACTCTGACCTTGTGATGAGTCAAGTGCTTGCCTGTATGCAAATGCCTTCCTTTTATGTTGAACTCAAGTACGCGTGGACTGGAGAATGACTGTCCCCTGGAGGTTACAGTACAACTAACCCTACCTCCTGCCAAAGCGCACTGCTATAAATGAATTGCACAAAAAGAAGGGGAAAAAAGAAAAAAAAAAAGAATGAGAGAGAAAGGTTTTGTTTGCTGCCAAATGTGCCCAACAAGACCAGATGTCTTTGGGGATTCTGAGGTGGCATTCCATGTTTTTTTTTTTCTCTGCTGTGTGACTGTTCTAAAATGTACCTGGGATTTGTTTTTGTCAGGTATGGTAAGGTGACAGACAAGGAGACAGCTGCCTTCAAAGAAGAGTTTATTACTTGCAATTCCCAAGAGGAGGGGACATGCTATACAGAATGCAGGGCCATGTGGGGGAGCACCACGGTCGTTGGGGGGGCACAGGAGTGAGGGCAGAGCATGGGTCAGAGCCTTTACTGTGGGCGGCTTCATGGGAATGAATGGGCAAGGCGGGGTAGGCAAGTCTGAGCCAGGACTGGATCATCAGGTTTGGATAGTGTGAATAATTTCAGCGGGCTCTGGGCGAGAGGGGCGGACTCTAGGTATCTGTACCCAGCCCTGGGGTGATTCAGGGCAGAAGAAATATTAGTTTGATTTCTAAGAGTTACATAGAGAAGGCAGCTAGGGGTTTGGGGCTTTGGATGACTTGGTTCACATATGAAAGTCATGCCTACTTTCTCTCTCTCTAGAAATTTCTCTCTTTAGAAATTAGCTAGCCCTAAGAGGGGTGATCCCTCTAGGATTAGCAAGGCCCCTTATGCGTGAAAGCATCATAAAATAAACAAATTAATGCTACAGTGCAGCAGCCTATCTACCAAGTTCAACCCAGGAATAGTACAAACCAAAAGAGGACCTGGAAACGAATCAACGCCATGGAGCCCACAGTCCATGGTTTGTGGCTTGTGAATCCACAGCACACATCCACACCCACCAAAGGATACTATGTCTTAATAAGCCAAAAGCTGTCTCTAACTGACATGAAAAAAAACACATTGGCTTTGGAATCCAAATGACAAAAAATGATATGATTTTCTCTGCCATATTTATAATGACATGGCCAAGGCCAGAAGTGTGAATTATATATTATCTTCTTTAACAACAAAACACTCTATATTATTTTATACACTGTTCTTAACATTGTGGGATACATTCATTAATAAAATTTTGAATTTTCCATAATGATATTATATTGAAAAATAACCATTTAAATGAAGGAAAGACTCGCTTTGGAACACATATTAAATGGAGGCTGGGTCTGCAGCTGATAGAAGATACAGAAAAAGTCACTAAGAGGAGGGAGCTGCTTCTCCAAAGCCCAGGTCCCGTGAAGCCACCAAGACTTTGAATGATAAAGCCACCTGTCATTTCATAATAAAGGTGGAAGTCCTTAGGTAAGAACTTGTCTTAGCAAAAAGGAACAATAAAATAATGATTAAAATATGTTTCAGTATACTTCAGTTCCCCAAGCTGAGATGAATTAAGTCATACATCATGGAAAATTTGACAGAGAAATACCTTGGCACAAAGGTTTTGCACTAGCTTGGCTACTTGAGGATTAAAATGTAGGGGTGGGGCACCTGGGTGGCTCAGTCGGTTGGGTGTCCAACTTCAGCTCAGGTCATGATCTCGCAGTTCATGGGTTCGAGCCCCGCATCGGGCTCTGTGCTGACAGCTCAGAGCCTGGAGCCTGCTTCAGATTCTGTGTCTCCAACTCTCTCTGCCCCTTCCGCCGCTCCCTGTCTCTCTCTGTCTCTCAAAAAATGAATGAGTGTTAGAAAAATTTAAAAATGCAGGGGTGATGGGCATCTGGATGGCTCAGTTGGTTGAGCATCCAACTCTTGATTTCAGTTCAGGTCATGATCTCTCAGTTCATGAGTTTGAGCCCCACATTAAGCTCTTTGCTGACAGTGTGGAGCCTGCATGGAATTCTCTCCCCTCTCTCTGTCCCTTCCCCCACTGCTCTCTCTCAAAATAAATAAATAAACTTAAAAAATAAGTAAATAAAATGGGTTGACCAAAATTCATCCATGAAACAGGTATTTCAGATGTAGTTTATCCTCCTAGAGCTGTATCCTAGCAGAAGAGGCAAATAGTAACTAATACAACAAATTAACAAAGTAATGTATGATGTTAACAATGAACAGGCTGACGTGACGGTGACTGGGTGATGGTGCTTCTGACGAGGGGAGACGAGGAGGGCATCTTTGAAGAAGTGACATGTCATCTAAGAACTGAAGATACTGACCAGAGGAAGGCAAGGGAAGGATTCCAGGGAATGAGAGCAGCATGTTATGTTGCTTTGGGTGGAAATGCAGTAGGCAAGAACCCAGGAGACAAGATTAGAAAGGAAGCAGGGGTAAACCGTAAGGGCCTTGTAAACCCAGGCTGATGGGGTGCATTTGATCCTCAGTACTACAGAACGATATAGAAGGAGTTAAAGCAGGAAGGCGGCATGATGTAACTGGGCTGGATTTCACTCTGAACCATTTGAGAATAGGTTGGAGACATGATGTCCCATTGGCCTTGAATGACGAAAAAATACTCTCCTACATAAACACAGTACAAAACCACAGTGCAACTATCAAACTCAGAAAATTAACACTGATATGGTATTACCATATAATCCACAGAACCCTTTCAGATCTCACCAATTTATCACAAGTGGATTCAATCCAGGACCATGCACTGTCCCCAATATGTCCCCAGTCTCCTTTGACCTAGAACAGTTTCTCAGCTCTTCCTTGACCTTCATAACCTTGTTGTTTTTGAAGATAATGGGCCATCTATGTAGCAGAATGGCCCTCAACGTGGGTTTGTCTAATGTTTCCTAATTACTGGATACAAATTATGCATCTAGGGCAGGGATATCATATCAGAATATCAGAAGGGATACTGAGTCCTCACTGTATTCTATCAAGGGGTGTCCAATTTTGAGTGGCCCCGTTACCGAGGGTGCTTCCTCTGGTCACTTGATCATGGTGGTGCCGACCAGGTGTGTCCACTGTAAAGTCACAGCTTCCTTGTTGTAACTAAGAAGTATTTAATAAGGATATACTTTGAGGATATGCAAGTATCTTGCTCTTCAGCAAGCTTGCACCCGCTGGTTTTAGCAGCCATCAGTAAGTCTTGCCTCAAGCAACTATTCCTAGTTGCTATGTTGGCTGCCAAATGGTGGTTTTCTTCTACGTTTATTAGCTGGCACTGTATTGAAAGGAAGAACTTTCTCTTCTCATACCATCTCTGCCTCTACCCTAGAATCAGGCTTCTTTTAAGGATTACTTTTTTTTTTTTTTTTTTTTTTTTTTAGCAGAGAATACTATTTAGAGCCAAGCTCTAAGTGCTAAGCATGCTCACTGTTACCAAAGTATGACTTCTCCCAGACCCTCCCCATGCACAAAGCTAGGAAATAAACACCACACACACACACACACACACACACACTTAATTTTCACATCGATCTCTTTATATAAGAAATCTGAGTTCACTTCAATACCTTAAACTTCAATCAACAGCCAGACTTATTCTCATTTTCCCCTTTTATACTTGTAACCCCCTTTACTGACAATGAAAAACCTGGCTCCCCGTATCTTTAGTATATTTACATATTTGTTCAATTCCCCATGTGTAACCAATTGCTCACTCCTGCCAGACCACTGCCTCCACCAGACAGCTTCCTCACTTAGCATCAAACCTGCTGTGTTCTTCTAAAAGTATTAGGGAAGGAAAAATGGAGCAGGGGCACCTGGGTGGTTCCTTCAGTTAAGCATCCGACTTCAGCTCAGGTCATGACCTCACAGGTCGTGAGTTCAAGCCCCATGCCAGGCTCTGTGCTGGCAGCTCAGAGCCTGGAGCCTGCTTTGGATTCTGTCTCTCCCTCTCTCTCTGCTTTCCCCCACTCGTGCTCGCTCTCTCTCTCTCTCAAAAATAAATTAAAATTTTTAATGGAGGATGCTTTTACTCTTCAAAACGATTTCTGTGGCTGCTGCTTGAGAATAAATTTTAAGAAGGAAAGGGTAGCACCAAGGAGAACAGTCCAGAGGCCACCTATTCACCAAGATAGTCAAGAAACAAATGACTTTAGATGAAAGTAAGGGGTGCCTGGGTGGCTCAGTCGGTTAAGTCACCAACTCTTGATTTCAACTGAGGTCATGATCTCATGGTTCATGGGATCGAACCCCACATTGGGCTCTGTGCTCATGGCACAGAGTTTGCTTGGGATTCTCTCTCTCTCTGCTCCTCCCCCATTCATGTTCTCTCTTTCTCAGAATAAACTTTTTTTAAAAGTTAAAAATTTAAAAAATAAGATAAAAGTGGAAAAACCGACAGCATATTTGGGAGTTGGAGCTGGATGCTGGGTCGGCTGCCGTGGGTGGGCTGTGAGGGGAATGGAGGAATCCGGATGAAGCCCAGTGTTTGATTTGAGCACTGACGGCAGGGATGTTCAGAAATGAGAAAATACAAGGACAGAAGAGATGTATAGGAGCTGGAAGTTACGAAGAGTCCTATGTTGGAATCTGCATGGAAGACTCCTGTTAATGTCAAGGGGCAGTGCTGAGTAAGCAGCTGAATGCATGGGTCTAGAGCTCAGGGGAGATGCACAGATTCACATCAGCAGCACTGAAGGTGGTATTTAATAACACAGGGCTAAAAGAGATCACCAAAAAAGGGGGAGGGGAGCCTGAGGCCAAGCCCTAAAGTTCTGTAACACAGAGAGTCGGCCAGGGGAGGGTGAGTCAGTGAGGAAGACAGAAGGGGACGCTGTGAGACGGACTGTAATCAGGAGACATGATGTCCTGGAAATCAAGAAAAGAAAGCATTTCAAGTGGGAGGGAACACCTGATTGGGTTGAAAGTTGCTGACCTGTCCAGAGAGGTGCCCGATGGGCTTGGTTCACAGAAGTTGACCATGCACCCGGGCCAAAGCATTCACTACTGGGGGGTACGGGGGGAGGGTACAGGCTGTAAGGGGCTCAAAACCAAACAGAATGGATGTCATTTTTGGCAATGTAGAGAGCCAGTCATCAGGAGCAAGCTCCCCTGTAGATAGCAGTCTTTGATAAAATATTTTTTTTGTTAGTGTCTATATTAAAATAGATACAATTCATCGACAGGTAAATAAAATCCTTAATTGTATGTAGTTCAACAAAATAAATATTGACGTTCAGTAATTACATGCAAATAGATTTTACACCTCTTGGTAATTTCTTGGAGGACAGGATAGGTTTTTAGCAAACTCTTCACAGGCGTGAAAGCATTCATTCCTCTTGAGTCTGAAGTGACGGCTTTCAGGGCACAGCTAGCTTCTTTCCAGAAGCTCCGAAGGCAGGGGAGGCAAATGTGGGCTGTCTGCCAGCTCCGGGTCTAGCACTTCGGCCCCAGGCACCTGTCTGTCTCCGGCACAGCAGCTGCTGGAATCAGCAATTCTCAGTCATGAGTCCCACGTCTCCTATCTTTGATTCTTTCTCACCGCTTGTGAACAATTTCTTCTCTTGTTTCACTTTCGAGTATCTTTCAGAAGTTTTTCTATGTCCTGCCTGATCGTCTCCCTTTTCCTTGTTTTACATTTACTTTCCTTTCCCCCATCTTTCCTTTTTAAGGAGTTCTGCTTTAACTGAGTTCTTTTTTTACACCTTTTCCTCCCTTGACTTCCTGTTTATTTTCTCCTTTCTTTGCTGCTCCAGAAGCTTCTGTCTCTGCTTTTGTCTCGTTTTTTATCTTTCAATGGAACTGTCTGCTTCTATTTTCATAACCACAAAAATTTACTAACTACTTTCCCCTTTCTTCTGCCATTTTGGGCATTCATTTGGGCATTTAGGAGGACAGAGTCTTGCCAAGACTAAAAAACTCAAAAATTTTTAATTTGAAGATGTATTCATGATTTGCATAGTCAAACATACGACCCAAAAAGCCTTCATTGCCCTTCAAAACACAGCTCTGTATTCCAGGGCTGTGTAATGGCAAGGCTTTGAAAAAGACCCAGTATTTTATTTTTCTGAGGTTTCTTCCATGTAAATTTTGGTCTCCTTGTTTGTTAAAAAGAAAACTGACAAATGCCTCTTCCTAGAATGTAAAAATCCCAGAGCTCAGCTTCCACCATCATACCGGATGATCCAGCCCCAGCATGGCTGGTAGAATCCACCGCAAAACTCAGTTCACTTTGGGAACGGCTATTTCTTGAGCCACCACGTCAGTAAACTTTAAAATGCCACTTTGTAATTCCTAGAATCTGTGTTTGCACTTTATATTATCATGACAATTTTCCCAGGGTCTCCAGAGTTCTCCATGCTTCCCATAAAATTGCAACCAGTCACAAGTACTGAATAACAAAATGATTTTCCTGGTTCTGATTCTGAAGAAAAGGCATCTTGATATTGTGTGCTCTTCTCCCATACATGCTGTGTAGACATTGTGTGCTCTTCTCCCATACATGCTGTGTAGACACTGTGTTCTCTTTTCCTGTACATGCTGTATAGACACTGTGTGCTCTTCTCCTGTACACACTGTGTAAACATTGTGTTCTCTTGTATAGACACTGTGTTCTCTTCTCCTGTACACGCTGTGTAGACACTGTGTGCTCTTCTCCCGTACACACTGTGTAGACATTGTGTGCTCTTCTCCCATACATGCTGTGTAGACACTGTGTGCGCTTCTCCTGTACACACTGTGTAGACATTGTGTGTGCTTCTCCCATACACACTGTGTAGACATGTGTGTGCTTCTCCCATACACGCTGTGTAGACACTGTGTGCTCTTCTCCCGTACACGATGTGAGGTACACATACAAACAGTTGGGGAGGCTGCAGCCCCCTTCTCCTCACAGAGGTCCAGAGTGAATCCCAGATCCCTCATTCCTGAACGCAGAGTAACTGGGGGAAGGTTTTCCCTCTTTGCTTCAGCAGAATCTCCAAAATGGTTTTTATATCTACTTCTGATATCATGTCCAAAAGTCTTCCTGCTTCATCAAATACCAGGACATCAAAGGATTTTATCCACTGGCTAAATCCAATCCCTCAGTCTTCCTTCAGAACATGCCCTCAAAGCGGCTTGAAATTTCACCTTGGGTGACTCAGTTGGTTAAGTGTCTGGTTATTGATCTTGGCTCAGGTCATGATCTCACAATTCATGAGATCAAGCCCCACATCAAGCTCTATGCTGACAGCATGGAGCCTGCTTGGGATTCTCTCTCTCTCTCTCTCTCTCTCTCTCTGCCTCTCCCCTGAGGACTCTCTCTCTCTCCCTCCCCCTCTCTCCAGGATATAATATATACTGTGGAGGAAAAAAGCAATAGGCTGGATGGTATATATGATATGTTACCTTTTGTGTGTAAGAGCAAGGATAGAGGCACAATAGCGTATGAAAATTCTGGAACTATCTCATATGTCTTGTACGATAAAGCAAATAAGGATATATGTTAATTTTATTAAGAACCAAGATTTTAGAGGTAGGAGAAAAGAGGTACAAAACCGAGGAAGTTAAGAAAAATTCTTGTGATATTCAATGTGAAATGGCACATTAAAGCGAACTCATGAGTTTTAAAAATATACAACCTGGCTTTATCCAACAAAAGGGCCTAAAACAAACACATCCCATTGCTCCTTGGATAAATGGCTGATTTCGGGTCTGAGGCAGGAAAGGAACAAGGTGAATTTAGAACATTTAGAACAAAGCAAGGAAGCCATCAAGCACCAATGGGGACATGACTAACAAACCCAAAAGTATCCCGTGTGTTTGGCTGGCTGGTTAGTTGGTTTGTTATTTTTTTCTCCCCCAAGAACATTTTTTTGAAAATTTATTTACTTATTATAGTAATCTCCACACCCAATGGGAGGCTCAAACTCACAATCCTGAGATCAAGACTTGCACACTCCTGTCCAGGAGCCCCTCCCCAAGAATATTCGTAAAGTGACTTCCACTGACCGAATGTGGCAAAAAAAATAATAACAAGTATAACTTATGGCAAAACACTGAATCAGGTTTTAAAATAGACAAGTCTGGTCGTAATAACAAAACAGAAGGAGAAAAAGAAAACTACTCATTTTTCTTCACTAGCTATAATTATTACATCGATTGCTTATTCCACAAATAGACAGTTAAAGGGAAAAGTGTGAGCTTACTGTAACTCCTTAGGAAGAACAGGAGGAAATTCCTTTATGTCCAGATGATGAGGGAATATCGAAATAAGAAATAAGAAATGTGGAAAAACACTAGAATTAGAAGATAATGGTCAATTGGATCTTTAAATGGTGCCAGATAGCACTGCCATTAGTTTTCTGGGGCTACAAAAACCAAGTACCACACCCTGGGCTGGCTTAAGCAGAAATTTATTGTCTCACCGTTCTGGAGGCTAAAAATCCAAATTCAAAGTGTAGGCAGAGCTACACTCCCCCTTAAGAGGCAAGGGAGAGATGTGTCCAGGCTGCTCTCCTTGGTTGGTAGATGGCCGTCTCCTCCCTGCGTCTCCTCACAACGTCTTCCCTGTGTGCACATCTGTCTCTGTGCAAATGTTAATGACACCAGTCATACTGGACCAGGACTCACCTTAGTGACCTCATTTTAACTTGATTATTTCTGTTATAGACCCTGTCTCCAAATAAGGTGACAAAACAAAACAAAGAGTATTCGGACTCTACCGACAGACGCTGAGATAGTAGAGTTGGGTTTGTTTACCCGTTTGCTAGCATGTTTATTTCCTTTCACAAAAGACCCTGCAGAAAGGGGAGCATTCACAATGCAGGAGCATTGTGAGGAGGTAACTATCTCAAGAGTGAAGTTCCTGCAAAGATAGGAGAGGATGGGAAGCAACGCAAAGACCACAGAACGCACGGTCTGCAAGGCCGAGAGTGCGTCAGGTTTGTTGTGGGGAGGAGAGCTCTGGGCCGACAGCTCCTCCTCCTTCTCCGAGTAGCAGACGAAGCCAGGAGCCAAAGAGGCTGAGTGACTGCAGAAGACAAGGAGGTTTAGGAGAAGGGATGGAGGCCTTTTTGGGAACCGCAAAGTCATCGCTGCAGGGAAACGCAGTAGGACCGCTGCCTGTGATGCGCGCCCATCTGCGCCACGTGAGAAACAGGTCAGCACCGCCGGCCCGTTTTCTCCAGCTACTTACACCTCACAAGACGCTCAGGGGCTTCCGCAGGTTGAGGACTCAGCCAAGGCTGCAAATACAGAGATGCGCCGTGGAATCAAAGATGCGCAAGGCGGGAGGGAAGACGGAGGCGGTGATGGGCAGCTTTGAAAGCAGAGGACGGAGGTCCACGTGGGACCTCAGAGTGGACAAGGGGCCGCCAATGAGCTGACAAGCTTGCACACAGTAGACACCGTTCGTGTGCTCCGGTGGGCGAGGCTGTCAGTGCTGATCATCAGATCTAACGTGCGATCAAGGGAATGGGCGACTGAGATGGACACAGGCTGGGAGACCGACCATGAGAAACCATTTAGGAGCCAGGGTGTTGGGTGTGGTCTCCAAGCTGATGTGGAGGTCCCAAGGGATAATCATGTCAGCCTGGAAAGAGAGGGCGTTCTGAGAAATTTACAAGCCGCTTTTCAGATTTTAGTAGTAACCAATGTGCTACTCTTGTCGGTAAATGGGTACTTTTTAAAGTGTGAAAATATAATTAGTCACAAATTTTAAATTGTCAGCCCCTAGCATACATGCTACATTGTGGCCGAGTTTCTAATAAAAAAGAGCATTTGCTGTACAATGCACATCTTCTAATTGCCTGTGCTCCTGACGGGTTTTAATGATCTATACCAACAGTGTTCCTAAGTGGGGTTATCCGTATAATTAGCATGTATATCTCTTCCAAAGGACCCTGACTGTGTATTACTTAGGATGCTACCATGGTAACACACAGAATCTAAAACAATGTCTAATAAAATCCCCCCGAACTGGTGAATATCTCACTTGCCAGGAAAAAATTCCCTCAAATACTCTTTGAAGGAAAAAATACCTAAGATTTTCCAAGCTATATTTAAGCAGCAGACTGAGAAATAAATATGCCACTTGGACTTTGTATGCCCTTCCCTGGATAATATAAAATGATAGAAGATTCAAGCCAAACTGATTTGAATAGGAGACATCTATTCCAGAAGTCTCTACATGGCCAGAGCTATGTTTCCTGGGAGGTTAAGATAAACACTAGACTCCTAATATGCATAAGCATCCCCTTCATAGCTCCATGGATTTATAGAACCCACTAACCCTGGATGTTGGCTACCTTTCAGTTTTATGAGCCCCAGAGGCCACATCATCTCGTGTGCAGCAGACGTTTGGTGTTGGACAGGCTCTGCTGTACATCACTGCTGGGGCGTATAAAAGGCGTGATGCATTCCCGTAAGGATAACAATATAAATTGCTGAAGTTCCTACTAAGGGTAGCCACCCACCCAGGTAGGCACAGACCATGGTCAACTAAAAAACCCGAGGCATGGGGGCACCTGGGTGGCTCAGTCGGTTGGGCGGCCGACTTTGGCTCAGGTCATGATCTCACAGTTCGTAGGTTCGAGCCCCGCGTCGGGCTCTGTGCTGACAGCTCAGAGCCTGGAGCCTGCTTCTGATTCTGTGTCTCCCTCTCTTTCTGACGCTCCCCGTTACATGCTGTCTCTCTCTCTCTCAGAAATAAATAAAACGTTAAAAAATTTTTTTAAAACATCCAAGGCATGGTGGTATTTAAGTTCAAGTTATATAGAGAGAGACCAGGAGAAATACACAAAAATACCATTTCTCTCCTTTTTCCCTGCTTGAACTTTTTTTTTAATGCTCACTCAATTCTTACATTTAATCTCTACACCCCCTTTTACTCTGTTGGCAAATAAAAGAAAATACTTTCAAACCATCTTCATGAGCAAAGACGTGCAACGCATCAGTGATTTGATGCCAAGGTCAAAGTGACCCTGGTGTAATTGTTTATTCCAATAACTGAGAGGTTGAAAACGATAGAGATGATGTGTTCACAGCTGAGGGATAGAATAACAGAATAAGATATCTGATTCCATGTTGGTACTGTCGCAGTGAAAATATAGTTTCTGCATTTCACCATGCCGTTTGCTACAAAATCAGTCCTCAGTCAGACCAACCAGATGTGTGCCTGGCTTAGCGGGCAGGAAGATTATGTTCTTCCCAACAACAGATGATCTCAATTCCTTTTCTCAAAGACCCTGAGACATGGCAGGGAAACATGGTAGGATTTAGCATGACAAGCAAAGAATTAGACCAAAGTTTCTCTGATGGTCAAAAGTCATGGCTCTGGCTTTACTATTTGTGTCTGGTTAGAGGAACATCGCCTCATAGCAGAAGGATCTAGGCAGCAGACTTTTTAACAGTTTTGTGTGGGCATTTATTGCGATGGAGTGATCATCATTTTAGTATTACCAATAAGGAAGCAAAGTAATACAATGAAAAAAGAAGCAGAGAAGTGATTATGATAAATAAGGTATGGAAGATATTAAAGTCAGGGAAACGATAAAGGAAAGCCAGGGCAACAATAAATTCCTAAAGTCTGGAATTTAAGAGGAGGGGCATATATAAAGAAGTTATTGGGGGCTCCTGGGTGGCTCAGTTGGTTAAACATCCATCTTTGGCTCGGGTCACGGTCTCACGGTTTGTGGGTTGGAGCCCTGCATTGGGCTCTGTGCTGACAGCTCAGAGCCTGGAGCCTGCTTCGGATTCTGTGTCTCCCTCTCTCTCTCCACCCTTCCCCCACTCATGCTCTGGGTCTCTCTGTCTCAGAAATAAATAAAATATTAAAAAAAAACTTACTGTAGAAAAGTTCACATTCTCTTACCCACATAAGGGAAGGTTAACTGATAACAAGAAGCAATTTGACCAAATAAAGGTTTCCGCAGGGATATGCCCCAAACCCATTCCACATCTGGTTGTCTTAGAAACGGGACACCTGCCTCCTGAAAAGAAGAGTTACCAGAGTCAGGGGCACACATGGCATACTTGGCTGTGCCTGGGGAATGTTTGGGGAGGAGCCTGGGAGGAATACATCTTGCTGTCAAAGAGCAATGCCACACAGAGGAATACCAAAACATATCACTTAAAAATGAATGTGAGCCTTCCGAGACCCCTGACCTTGGCTTCTTGTGCTGACCTAGGGCAGAAGCAGCTCTAAGCGAGAAGCTCTGTCTGCAGTGAGGTTCCCCAGTGGTTCACCTGGTTGATGGCAGCACCGCTACTCAGTGGGAAACAAGTCTGGGGTCTGACTGGGACATGGCAGATGGCCTCTCCGGGTGCGTCATGGGTTCAGAGCCCTAGAGGCATCCCGGTACTTACTTAACTCTGCCTGACCATCTCCTCGTGGGGCTGGAGGCCCCTGATGCATTGAAGGGAGGGCAGGGAGGGGGGCAGGGAGAGAAACATGCAGTCACTTTGGGGGTTTTGGGAATTAAGAATTCTGTCAGAGAAGACTAAAAAAACGTGGGGATATTTTGCTTGTATTTTCTCTACTCATTTGTAGTGCACCAGGATGAAATGAAATTCACGTTGTACAGTTAGCAATAAAAACGTTCAAATAAAAATACCTTACTAAGAAATGTGTTTCCATTTACTTAACTAAAAATTAATTTTAAAAATTTTTAAAGGATTTTATTTATTGATGAGAGATGGAGACGCACGTAGGGGAGGGACAGAGAAAGAGGGAGATATAGAATCCAAAGGAAGTTCCAGGCTCTGAGCTGTTAGCACAGAGCCCGACGCGAGGCTCAAACTCCCAAACCGTGAGATCATGACCTGAGCTGAAGCAGAATGCTTAACCAACTGAGCCACCCAGACGCCCCAACTCAAAAATAATTTTAAAAGTTTGTCTTCATAGGCAACAGTTAGCTTTCATTATATTTAACTGCCATTTAGGCTTTATTTCTTAGCCCCTTCTCCAATGGGGAATTTGCTTTCTGCTTGATGAATGGATTCCATTTCTTCTTGCCCGAGTACATGCTAAATACAGTCTGACATTAATCAGAACCATAGACAAGATGGAGACTTACACCAAACTTGGTTGCCATGAGTGGCTGCTTGCAATTTTTCTCTGAAGGATCATGAGAGAATTAAGAAACAAGATGAAGTAGATAAGCCTGAGTCAAAGAGATGTGATCAAACGGAAACTTGACAGTTAGTAAACAAGATGTACTCTTGGAGATCAAATAAGGCTGACAGGGCGTGGAAAGAAAGGGATCACTAGGACTAAAATTTCAGGGTTTGAAGAAGAGAAGGATTATTCTAGTCCCTGGGACCAAAGAACACAGAGAGATGCATCCCGGAAATGTAGAGAAAGGAGAGTAAGGGCGGTTCACACAGCAAGCAAGGATGACAGGCTCGATAAAGGAAAAGTTACTAAAATAACTATAACACAGAAGTTTGCAATGGATAGAGAAAAGGAGGAGTCGGGTGCTGGATGGTTAACAACAGAAATGTCTACACAGAGTGGTGTTTATAAAAGAAATGCCCTCCTGATTCCACTTTCCCCTCCAGCTGCTATCTCATTACCTCTTTCCTTTCACAGAGTACCTCAAAATATGGCTGTCTTCACCGTCTCCAAATATATACCACTCCGCAGAAAATGCCCTGTCAAGGTTATCAATAGCTTCCACGCTGATTAATCAGCAATCCGTCTTCAACTTAGGGGACCTCCAACAGCATCATTTCTCCTCCTTGAGAATTTGTCTCTGGCTTTGAGGACCAAACTCTTGATTACCTTCCCTCCTGTCTGGCCCCTCCTTCCTTGTCACCTTTATTAGTTCCAACTCATCTTTCACATTTTTAAATATTAGAGTGCCCCCAAGAATCAGCCTGGGGACATCTTTTCTCTGGTTCCACTGATGAGTTCATCCAATTTCATGACGTTAAATACCATTGGTCCCTGACATTTACATCGCTCCCTGGACCTTCCCTGCCCCCCGAACTCTACACTCAAATAGCCAAATGCAAATCTAATAGCTATCTCAAACTTCAATCATCTGTCCTCCCCCATAATCATGTAAGTTGATGGCAATTCCAAACTTCTGTTGCCTGAACCATCTCTGACTGACTTTCTCTGTCTCTCTGTCTCTCTCTCTGTCTCCCTCTCTTTTTTCTTATATCCAACTGCTCAAGTCTTACTAGTTCTAACTTCAAAATATATCCATAGTCCAATCACTTTGCCTTGTTTCCAGTGGCATCACTCTGGTTGCAATCACCATCAGAAGAAACATGACACAGAAAACAATGACAGAGAATAAGAAACTATAACCAGCAAAACCAGTAAGGTCCAAGACATGGGCTCCATTTCAACAGGGATGAGAGAAGACTAGAGATCCTACCAATAGTACGGCCAAGGCTTAGGAGATAGAAAGTCTTTCCAACACAACAATATACTCCCCACCTTATTAATCCATTAAGGCCATTCTAACATCACCTTTTCTCTGAACACTTCTTTGACCTTCTTGACATGTCTTTTTTTGTATCCTCAATATCTTGCAGAGTTTTTAGACTAGAACAGAAACATGTACAAATATTTACTAAAAGACAGAATGAACACATTACTGGCCAACTCATTAAGCCTGACAATGGCTTGAAGGACTAAATTAGAAACATAACAAGAAAAAGTGCCAAGACTAGAGATACTTAAACTCAAACACCTTTCCTGAGAAGACATTTGGAAATGCATTTTCCAAAATTAGGATTTCCCTAGTAATTGCAGGGCAAAGATTGCATGGATTCAAAGGATATGGATAAATCAAGACCATAGGAAGAAAGCTCAAATAAGATGTGGAGGGAAACTTAGGTATTTACACCACAGGTGAACAGAGGACCTGGAAGACAGCACTTACATGAGCAACCCAGCATTACAGATTATCACATGTCGGCCAAAGGGGAAATTAACATTCCATTCAATGGACCTAATACAGCTCATCGGTACTCAATTCTTGAGGGCTATGTTTCTCCAGGGACGCTTCTCATAGCTCATCCAAATCCATGAGGTGTTTCACAAAAGGAACATGATTTTTCCACTGAAGATTCTAGTGTCTTGTTGAGGACAACTCTACTGTGATCACCCAGTCCACGGCAAGAAGGAATGTGCTTATCTACTTCCATAAAACCTCAGCCATGTCCACCTCACTCCATATTCTGTTTACACAATGTGTTTGGCTACGAACCACTAAATGCCTTCTAGAATCTCTTGCATTGTTAATCATGAATGCCACTGTCTGGTGAAAGGAATGTACATTCTGGAGTTTCAACTCAAGTTTAACATTTCTGCTTTGCTAGCTGTACAACCTTGGGCTTCCTCACTTAACTCCAACCGCTTTTTCTCATCTGTCAAATGGGGAGCATTATGCCTAGCACTCAGGATTGCTGTAAGGAGAAAATATGTGAAAGTCCTTTGCAGACTTCCAGCATCATGCAAATGCACGTTATTCAAACAGAAGGTCCTTTGGAGATCTTCAAATTTTTGTAGGCATGGCATCTGACAGAAGGACCAAATGGAAGCCAGAGAGAAGGTCTCGATACAATATCAGGACAGGACTTTAACATCCAAGTTGTCCAAAGTTCCAGCAGAAAACCTAGGGAAGTAGTGAGCCACTCACTAGCAAGGGTCAGGCAGGAGAGACAGCAGCATTGCGGGGGAAGCTGGAAAAGGGGCACATGCTTTGAGCAAGGGGTGGGGTGATGGCTCTCCGGCCCTTCCCAGTCTTAACATTCTGGGAAAATTCCCCTTTCTTCCAAAGTGAAACCTTCTCTCGATCATTAATTCACAAGCCAGAGCACAAGACTGCATGGCACTCATTTGCATTCATCACATGCTAAGCGCTGTGTTCCACACGTAGTAGGGGCTCAACAAATATTTGTTCATTGACTGAGGAAAGCTATAATAAGTGCCACTGCTCTGGAGGCTTCTCAGCAGGAGGAGATCGAAGTTATGTGAAAAGAAATAACTAAATTGCATGCATCCAACATAAACAGTATCAAATCCAATTTGTGTCTGAAAAAGATGTTGGCACTCACTTTTACATGTCTTGGGAAAGCTTCCAAATTAAATACATTCTGGACAAAAACACGTGACACAATTAAGAAAACGCCAGATATGTAAAATTAGCCAAGGCTCTTCATTCTTTCCTAGAAGTAGAAGCCATACTTCCAGCGCAGAAAGCCGTATTTTGTCTCAAAAATATTTTTTAACATTTCTTTCAGAAAACAGAAAGAATTCTTCTCGATTAGTTTTAACTGTTGCCTCCACGCTTGGTGGGGTGGGCAATGGAGGCTAAAATGTAAACAATAAAAGAAATATTATCATTGTTTGTCCAATATATATTGAACGCCCCAAAACCGAGGTTTAGTGAAGGACAAAATGAAGACTCTGATGAAAAACAAGCCTGTAGAAAGGTCTCCATTGCAGAGCGAAAGCAGTGTCCCTACAATTACAGATAAGGAAATTAAGATTCAGCTTGAACCATATTTATCAAGCACCTACTATGTACTGAGTCTATATGCACATAATTATACACAAAAAGTCTCAAGTCCTTGCATGACTTGAATACTCTTTTTACCCCTATTTTTCAGGTAAGAAACTTGAAGCTCCAGGCAAGAGTGGCGCACCATGGACCTAAAGCCAAAGTTCTCAGATTCCAAGTCCCAGGATGCCTTCTCAGCCCCAGGCTGCTCTTCCAGGCCCCTGAGAGCATTCTGTCAATGCTTCCCTGTGCATACACCTCTTCTGCATGCTGCACAGGGAAGAAAGACTAGCCAAAGCATGAGCCCAGTGGGAACCCGCATCCACGAAGCCAGAAGCAAAGTCTGAAGTTGGTAGAAGCTACAAAGAATGAAGAGAATCCATCCTGTAGCTTTAATGGTCATCTCCATGTCAATGATGCCCTGCCCCCTCCTCTGAGCTCCAAACCATTATCTTCAGCTACCCACCCAACACCAGCACCCCTATGTCTAATAACCAGCTCAAATATATGACCCGCCCCACTGCCTGCTCCTCTTCCCCCAGTCCCCATCTCCATGCATTCTGCTGGAGCTTCCAAACCTGGTGTCATCCTTTTCTTCTCTGACTCTCCTGTCCACACTGATCACATCATCGATCCTCCCCCCACCCCACACACACTACCTCCAAAATGTATTCCGGGATCCCTGTCTCTGGGCCCCTCACCCCTGGCATTCCTGCACAAGCCACCCTGATTCCTTGGCTGCAAGAAGATGACTTCTGGGCCCACTCTTGCCCCTCTGGTCTGTTGTCCACCCAGCAGCCAAAGTAGTCTTCTGCAACCACAAATGGGATCGTGTTGACCTCCCCTTCCACAGTCTTCCTGACACCCTTGGGATGACACCCACATTCCTTCTGCTGGTCCATGAAGGCCGTCATGATCTGGCCTCATGGGCTTTCCAAGCCCACATCCTATCTTGTTTCCCACCTCAGGACTCTTCAGCCATATAGGTGGTGACACTGTCACTTCCTCTGGCCATCTACATTTCCTGCGCCTTCTGTCTGGAATGCTGGCCTTTCAGACCCTGGCATGCCATCACCCTGATCTGTGCTCCAATGTCACCTCTCAGAGAGGCTGCCCTTGGCAGTCCTATCCAAAAGGAAGAAGCCACTATACTGGGTCAGTATCCCTGGCCCACGTTAGGTCTTCCATGGCTGTTGCTGATTGCCTGTTATTGGCTCATCCACCGCATCCTCCTGCCCCTCAGGGCCCAGGGGACAAGAAGCCCACCTGCCCTGTTTGTCGGTGCATCCCCAATGGCCACAGCAGTTCCGGTCACGAAGGGGTGTTCAGTAAACATTTGTTGAGTGAATAAATGAATCACATTAGAGTCCTGTTCTAAGGTCAAGCAAGGAAAGAACATAAATTTGTTTTCCACACCGATATTTTCCAACACAGGCTTCAGCCTTGTTATAGTTCATTTCCAATGTTTTAGTGCTGTCCCTGCCATCAAGGTTGCTAAGAAAATGACTAAGAGATTTCAAGTCCATTCACGCTGAGAAAATGGTATGGAATACATTTCAGAAGCAAAGTTAGTCAATTATGTTAGTGACAGGATAACCATAAGATATAATTTATATGAACTCAAGAATAATTGGAAGAAATAGGATTATTTATAATTTTATAGCTCCCATAATAAAAATTGAACAATACAAATAAGGTGTTTTTGGCACAAATCTTTACCAGATCGACCTTCACCAGATCGACCTTCAATAATTGAAAGTTTTCCAAAGAGTCTTTTTTTAAATTTAAGATTTCTCGTGCATTATGAAAAGACAAGAAAATAAAGAGTTGTAAGGAAAATAATTATAAATGTCAAGGTAGATCTATCTATATAACACAAAATAATTTTAAAATGTGAATAAATCAGGAGTGCCTGGGTGGCTCAGTCAGTTGAGCGTTCACCTCTTGAGGTTGTGGGATCGAGTCCCATGTTGGGCTCTGCACTGAGTGTGGTGCCTGCTTGGGATTCTCTCTCTCCCTCTGCCCCTCTCTCCTGCTTGCACTCTCTATCTCTCTCTTTAAAAAAATGTGAATAATCAAACAAATTATATGGTTGCCTACTCTATATAGCACTAATTTGTTGAAAACATTATGGTATTAATTTATTAGCTGGCTATAGAGAAAAAATACTCATTTTTGTTGGTACTATAGTATAAAATATGGGTTTAATGTATCTATTTAAGACAGATTTTTATTTACTAAGCCTGTACCTGAGCTAATCTTCCCCCATAAATTAGTACATTCTATTCTTTAAATCTCCAAGCATATCTTTTCCTTCTAATATGAATGCTTACAAGAGGAAGTTTCCCTTAGAAGTGAAAAATGGCGCCGCAGATAGTAGGCAGTGAATACAGGGCAGACTACAAACTGTGGGGGTGAACACAATTCCCGTTGCATGAATCAATAAAGCTGCACTATGATTAGCAAATGGAGGGAGATTCTTTAAAGCCCATAGAGGATGCCAGGAGTTACAAGCAGTTTACAACAGTAATCAATTCCACAGGGAGGAGTATGCACTCTAGAAAAGAACAGTAAAGGCTCCATTTCCCCACCATTTCTACAGCAGTGTCTTCTAGAAATCTCCTCTCCTCCTACCTACCAACCCTCTGAGGACCAGATGGAGAAACAGAAGACATGTGGAGTTGGGTTGGTCTTTCTCGAACATGCTTAATCTCCCCTTGGGGGAAAATGAGGCAGTCCTTCTGTGGTGCAGGATTAGACAGTCCCCGGGTCAGCCGGTCATTTGCCAAGGTGGGCAGCCCTGGCCCGCTGTCAGCCTCTGACTCTGGCTGCGGCTGCTGAGGCCAGGGTGTGTAAAGAGTGCAGAGCATCGGCCCTGGAGCACAACAGGTGTCTTGCAGTCCACTCCGGTTGCCAGGAGCTGCCCTGAAGCACAAAGACACAAGCCATAGGGAGGGGGACTCAGGCCCAAGGGCCGCTCCCCACACAGGGAGCTGGGAGGTGGTGGTTCAGGGCATGGTGTGCGAGTCTGAGCGACAGCCTCCAGGTCCAGAAGCCCCTGGGCAGGAATAAGTCCTATCTGCCCACAGGGGAGGCCTTAACAACTTGGATGGCCTTTTTCTCTTCCTCCTAAGTCCCTCACTCTGGAGTCTGAGCTAGATGAAATGCAAGGTTCCTTCCAGTTCTATCTGTTTAAATGAAAGGGGGGAGGGGAGGGAAGGGGGTGAGGAGAAGAGAGGAAGGGAGGTGATGTGAGGGAAGGAGGGAAGGGGGAGGGGGAAGAAGACAGGAGGGGAGGAAGAGGAGAGGAGAGGAGGGAGGGAAGAGGAAGGGAGACAAGGGGAGGTGAGAGGAGAGGAAAAGGGGCAACTGGTGGCTCAGTTGGTTAAGCATCCAATTCCTGATTTGGGCTCATGTCATGGTCCCAGGGTGGTGGGATGGAGCCCTGTGTCTGGCTCCACGCTGAGCATGGAGCCTGCTTAAGATTCTATTTCCCCTTCTCTGCCCCTCTCCCCTGCACATGCACTCTCTCTCTAAAATAAAAATAAATAAATAATTTAAAAATAAGATACTATGTTAAGAGAAGAAAGAAAAGAGAAGAAAAGAAAAGAAAGAAAAGAAGAAGGAAAAGAAAAGAAAAGAAAAGAAAAGGGAGGGGAGGGG
>NW_027529596.1:4809054-4836052 GCF_008692635.1 Crocuta crocuta
ACCCGCTGCAGAAGCACCCAGTGCCGGAGCTAAACCAATCCTGGGGTGTGGAAGAGGTCTTGGAAGGTTCCCCGATGACCTATTTCTTTTTTATTTTTTTAAATGTTTATTTATTGAGAGAGGGGGAGAAAGAGAGTGAGGGAGGGGCAGAGAGAGAGAGAGGGGGAGAGAGAGAATCCCAAGCAGGCTCCACACTCAGCACAGAGCCTGACGCAGAGCTAGAACTCACAGACAGTGAGATCATGACCTGAGCCAAAATCAAGAGTTGGACGCTCAGTCGACTGAGCTACCAGGTGCCCCCATGATGGCTTCTTTCTAAGACTTTAAGGGAAAGGGTGGATGAGGGGAGGCAGGGATATTCCAGGAGGCCTCTCTGAGAGGAGAGAGCAAGCCATGTTCAAGGAACAAGGAACATTTCACCTTTTCCAATCGTCAGCAAATGTGCAGAATCCAATCAGGCCAGAAATCAACTACGAACACGCGTCGTTTGTAAGTAGTGACAGTTGTCACACGTGGCCAGCAGGGTAGGGACAGAGTGAAGGGATTGAATTCCTGCCTTATCTCAGGATCATTCCCACTGGCTACGTCACTGTCCCATATACAATCTCCTTAGACGCCATGTCATTATCTAGGCCACATGTCATCTTCCTAACCGCTGCCAGCCATCACTGTCACTGCACTGTCACCCTCACTTGCTGTGTGGGCATCATGAGTCCTTCCTTAATCACGTCGCCACTGCTACCCCCCACCCCCCGTCACACACACAATTGCACGCTCGCACACACATACTCACACAATTGAGTTTCGAAACCTGTGAATCTCCATTCGTGGCCACATCTCCACATCCCACCCTTCCTTCCCTGGGACCTCCTCTTGGTGACCGCCCTAGCTCCACATGCAGCCGCATCTCCTGGCTGTCCCCTGCTAATCCATTTCATTCCAGAGCAAATCTGGTATCTCAACGAATGGCTTCAACGCTTCCCCAGGGCTCTCAAGGTGGTGATCAAATCCCTTACCTCACTGTTTCCCCGCTGGGCGACTTTACCCCCAGGGGACGTGTGGCAATGTCTGAGGTGTTTCTGGCTGTCACACCTGGGGATGGAGGCGGCTGGCATCCGGTGGGTACAAGCCAGAGATACCGCTGAACACCCTACGTTGCATGGAAGCACCTCCCACAGCTGGGAATTATCGGGAAGGCCCGCCTCGCCCTCCCCAGCCAGCAATTCTGCATCTGGCCCTCCTGTCACTGTTGACTCACCTCCTGTCACTCCCCCCCCCGGACATCCTTTACCCCCAGCCAGAAGGAACCATTAGGCTGCACCACATGAACCTGCCAACATTGGACAAGTCTTACCTACAAAAAAGATCAGTTTCACAATTTCATGATTTAACAAAATGTTTGTCATTCCTTGAGTGCAGCGGTGTTCCTTCCATCAAAAGTGCACTCCTGCCCCGCTGCTCTCTCCTGCTGATCTTCCAGAACCCAGCACCCCCAACAGGCCTACCTTGAGGACCAACCAGGATGCACACACCTGTCCTCGGGGCTCCAGACACCCTCTCCCTGTCACACTCTCGGATCTGACGTCTGGTCACAGTGTGCGATTCATGGCCAGGAGCCATGCCTCGGTTTACTCTGGATACCCAGGGCCCAGCACGGGGCCTGGCACCGTGGAATACTCCATAAAATACAGTGTAAGGTATGACTGAGGAAACTCGCCTGTTTGGATTCTCGCTCAATCCCATGAGCCCCTGGGAGGGCTAACATCAGTACAATCCTACTAAAAAAGGTCTCCCACTGTAACTACGATGAAGCAAAGTAACCAACATTTTCTAAAGGCTAAGGAAAAATTTGTTCCACACACACACCAGCAATGTTGTGGGTCCCTAAATACTGATTTGGAACAAGGAGAATAAAGCTAACCGCTTGTCTGTGGTCCAGGTTTCTCTCTGGCTACCAAAGCAGCTTTTGCTGAAAAGCTTAGAAAAATTTGGGAAACGTTCAGAGAAATCAGCTCTGACAGTCATTTTGAGAGAAATACTTTGTTTCCTCAAGACCTGGGGCAAAGACTTAACTTCTGCTGGGAACGGTGCACAACACTCTCCAATTTGAGAACTTAATGCAACTTAAAAATAATATTTCTTTTATAAAGTTTAACCAGAGGTAGTGAACTAGGATTAGGAAAAAACTCAGAAGTTCTTTCTGATTATCTAGGAAATAAAAGTCTTTAATTAGCCATTAAGCCATAAGAGCTGTAATTAATTAGCCATAAGTCTAATTAGTAATAAGGATAATTAATAAATAGTAATTAATAATTAATCAGCCGTAAGAGCACTTCCCAATTGGAATAGGCGTTTAACAGAAGGTATGTGCACTATGATCTACTGTTGAGTTTTTGTTGTTAGTGACTTTTTTTTGGTCCACTTTTTGGTCCTACTATGATTTTTTTTTTTTAATTCTCAAGTAATGTATCATATGTTTCTATTTTTTTGATGTTTATTTATTTATTGTGAGAGAGAGACAAACAAACAGAATGAGTGTGATTGGAGGAGGGACAGAGAGAGAATCTCAAGCGGGCTCTGTGCTGTCAGTGCAGAGCCTGATGTGGGGCTCGATCCCATGATCTGTGAGATCAGGGCCTGAGCCAAGATCAAGAGTTGGATGCTTAAAAGACTGAGTCACCCAGGTGCCCAAGTACATTTCTATTTTTAAGCAGAGAACTGAAATGTGGTCTTCTGTCACACAGAGTCTACACCAAAATCCCTTCCCCCTCACCACCACCCTCTCTACAGAGATAATCACAGCTACCAGTTTGCTGTATTTCTGTAGAGATATCCACGCATTTTTATACATCTGTGTTCCTATGTAAATAGATAGCTTTTCTGTTTTTTTAACAAAATGAATTAAACTATACACATTTTCTGCTACTTGCTTTTTTTTTTTACCAAGTCTTTGAGATTCGTCTCCATCAGCACACACAGCTGTTCTTTATTCTTTTACTAGCTGAAGAGTACTTCAACGTATAATGGATCATCACCATTTCTTTTAAAAGATCAAAACATTTATTTATTTTTTTTTTAATATTTTTATTTATTTCTAGGAGAGAGAAAGAGACAGCGTGAGCAGGGGAGGGTCAGAGAGAGAGGGAGTCACAGACTAAAACAGGCTCCAGGCTCTGAGCTGGCAGTCAGCACAGAGCCTGACGCGGGGCTCGAACCCACGAACCGCGAGATCATGACCTAAGCGAAAGTCGGACACTTAACTAAGCCACCTAGGCGCCCCAAAAGATCAAAACATTTAAAAAAACATTCTCCAATGACTAACCTATCATAAATTTATTTACAACCATAAGCTGTGCGGAAGCAAGCATCTTAATGTTCTCACTAGAAGAAGATTAATACGTCTTGGTGAAGGATGATTTCATGCTTCCAGAGAAGATGGGGTGAAGGATCGATGAAGTTCCAAAGTCAAGATTTTCCTGACAGGGAAGGATTAATTATCATAGAGACTAGTCAGGAAAATGGCAGTGTTTCTATCCTTTGAAAATGCTAGTAAAAGTGCCTTTCAGGGCGCCTGGCTCAGTCAGTTGAGCGTCCGACTTTGGCCCAGGTCATGATCTCGCTTGTGGGTTTGAGCCCCACATCAGGCTCTGTGCTGACGGCTCAGAGCCTGGAGCCTGCTTCAGATTCTGTGTCTCCCTCTCTCACTGCCCCTCCCATGCTCGTGCTCTGTCTCTCTCTCTTTCAAAAGAAATAAACATTTTTTTAAAAAGTGCCTTTCAGCTCAAGCTTACCTGGAAGGAAGTTCCAGCCATCGGTTCTAGACCCTACTTTGTCTCTACTCGCTCACTGGCCTTGAGTAAAACAACCTTCGCATGCCTGTTTTTTTTTTCATGTTACTTATCTCAGCATTTTTGTACCCATCAAGTAAAATTAATACTTTGAAAAACTATGAGTCTTCATACAAGTTTAAAATTGGGGGGGCAGGAAATTGAACTAGATGATTCTTGACATCCATTTCATTTAAGATGACAAATCCTAGCCGTAATTAAAGACAAAGAATTTCCTTTCTCATAGGACATATAAGGAAAAAAATTGCTTACCGGTGCAAACAGAAGCTGAAAGCATTTGGCAAGAAGGCGAAGCTGAACCATGGAACTCAGGAGACTCAGCTATGTGCCTAACCAAGGGAGGAACTGGTAGCTGAGGGGTATCCCAGGTACCGTAAGAACCATCACAAACTCAGTATCCGAGGGATCTGTTACTGCAAAAACAGGCCTCTCTGGACAGACCCCAGGAAAAAGCCCACTCACTTTCTTAGATTCACTCTCTAGGATATTGTGTCATCACTTCCCAATCTCCAGGGACACTGCTCTGGGCCTCACTCTATTCAAAGGAAACAACACAACTACTTGACCTGGTGGAAGCAAAGGAGTTCAGGAAGCTCCTGTTTATATCTACAATTAACTCAGCCCCCCATGGCTGTTTTGAGCTTCCAACATAGTGTTTTATCAAGAGGCTGAATTTGAGCCCCTAATGAGGAGTATAAATGTAATATGATACATTTCATAGTTTTTAGGGGTTTTACAGGTTAACTTAGACTGCTGGCAATGCTTTAATTGGAATTTTTTACTGAGATAATTGTAGATATGCATGTCATTGTAAGAAATAATAGAGACATTCTTTGTATGCTTTGCCCAGTTTTCCCCATTGCTAACATCTTGCAAAATCAGAGAATAATCTTACAACCAGAATGCGCACACTAACATGATCCCCCAATCATGTTAAGATTTCCCCAATTTTACTTGCACTCATTTGTGTGTGTTACAATCTTAACACTTTTACACACCTATTTACCATCATAGACAAGGTAGTGAAGAATTCCTAATTATGTTGTTTCAACAATATTATGTAGGGGCGCCCAGGTGCCTCAGTCGGTTAAGCATCCGACTTCAGCTCAGGTCATGATCTCATGGTTTGTGGGTTTGAGCCCCGCGTCGGGCTCTGTGTTGACAGCTCAGAGCCTGGAGCCTATTTCAGATTCTGTGTCTCCCTCTCTTTCTGGCCCTCCCCTGCTCACGCTGTCTCTCTCTCTCTCTCAGAAATAAATAAGAAACATTAAAAAAAATTTACAAATTATATAAACAGAATCTTACAGTATGTAACCATTGGGATTGGGTTTTGTTTTGTTTTGTCTTGTTTTGTTTTTCTCAGCATAATTCCCTCAAGATTTTTTCAGGTTGTCACTTGCATAAAGTGTGTTTCTTTCTCTTGCTGAGTAGTGTTCCTTGGTATGATGATTATGAATCTGCTGGACTGGGCCACCCATTTGGACAGTTACTCTGGGTATTGTATGTAATGGTGTTTTTGGAATGAAATTAACATTTAAAGGCACAGATTAAGTAAAGCAGACTCCTCTGCCTCATGTGGATGGGCCTTATCCAATCAGTTGAAGAATAGAACAAAAGGGCTATGTAAGAAATAGGTTCTCCTGTCTGACTACTTGAACTTCGACACTGGTCTTTATGATTCTTTGTACTTGAAATGAAGCAACTAAAGTGTCAGCTAATCTTAGCTCCTGTGTGCCTTTCAGACTGGAACTAAACCTTCTGCTTTCCTCGGCCTCCAGCTGGCCCATTTGAGATCCTGGGACTTCACATCCTCCATAATCACATAAGCCAATTCTTTAGAATAAATCTCTTATGGGCTTTGTTTCTCTGGGCAACCCTGACTAATGTAAATGGAATAGACATACCATGACTTGTTTTCCCATTCACCTGTTTGGGGCTGATTTCAATTTGGGGCTATTACAAATAAAGTTGCGAAAAACTTTAGTGTACAGGTTTCTGTGTGAATGTAAGTCTTCCTTTTTCTGAGACAAACGCCCAAGTGTGCAATTGCTGGTCATATGGTAAATGCATGTTATTTTTACAGGAAACTGTCAAAGTGTTTTTCCAGGGTGGGGGGGGGNACCAGCATTCTGTGCTGTCACTATTTGTTATTTTAGCCATTCTGGTGGGTGCAGAGAAATTTCTCATGGGAAGTTTTGCCCAGCCTTTTCTGAAACCCCCAAATATGAGCCTTGTAAGTTCAGAGGACAAGACAGCCTTTCACTTACTCCGCAAGAGGTCACGATGTGACCCTCTGTCGCTTCCCTATTTCTCTCTGGAACCCCAGCCCTCTCTCCATGACCACTCCTTTTCTTCCCATCTTGGAAATGCTCTCTCACTCTCTCTCTCTCTCTCTCTCTCTCCCCCCTGAGGCTGATATTCTCAGTTAGTTCAACTGTTTCTCCAAAATCACATTTTGTAGGCCTTTGCCATCATGATCTCTCTTTCCCTTTCACCAATACTACTCTTTTTTTTTTTTAATGTTTATTTTTATTTTTGAGAGAGAGTGTCAGCAGGGGAAGGGCAGAGAGAGAGGAGGACGGAGGATCCAAAGTGGGCTCTGTGCTGACAGCAGCGAGCCTGATGCAGGGCTCCAACTCAGGAACTGAGATAGTGACCTGAGCCAAAGTCAGACGCTCAGTGGACGGAGACACCCAGGTGCCCCAAAGCACATACTTCTTGGGTTCCTATTCTGTGTAACAGACCCTATCCTGGGCTTAGGGATATATGGACAAATCAGATGGGATTCCATTTCCAGAGATTCCATTTCCAAATCCAGCAGGGGGTCGAACACATAAACCACAACTACTTACACTATATAATACAGTAAGCATCAATGGGATGCACAATCAGGGTTTGCTCACTGAAGATCAACGCTGCCATGCGTGACGATTGAGTTACCTCGTACAAGCCTTACAGTGAAGGACAACCACATCCACCCAATTTTAATGCAGTGTGATGGTGTGGGGGCAGGGCTGGAGCTGGGGGTGCCCGCAGGGGAAAGCCTTGTGGAAGAAGGGATGCCCACAGGAAGAGGAGGGCCCTCTGGGGAAAGACTGGCCTCAGGAGGGAGGGAGGCCGGACGTGACCCGAAGGAAGCAATCTGGAGTCTCTGATAACCTACAGGGGGCGAGGGACTGCTGGAGCCGGGCTGGCAGGGGCCCTCAGGGCAGACAGCAAGGCAGAGCGTCCTGGGCCTGGTTAAGGAAGGGGGGGGTCTGTCCTGCAGATCAAGGGGTTTTAAAGGAGGGAAGACAGATTGGTCGCTGTTTGAAATCGATCCCTGGGCAGCTGTGAAGAAGGCGAACCTGAGAGGGAGGAGCCCCGAGAGAAAAGCTACTAGAATCTTCTTCCCAAGATGTGCTTCGGGTATGAGCTAAGGCCCTGGAAGTAGGAAAGGATGGGATGTGAGACTTGGGGAGACAGGAGACAGAAATGGCAACTATGTGCTGGCTAAACAGGGAAATACAGGAAGTCAATATTAACAAGAAAATATGATTGCAAGAATGTAAAAGGATGAAACTTTCTACTGTTTAAAGGTACGGGGAAGAGATGGAAGAGATTTCAGGAGGAAAGGGTAAAATCTGAGATTAAATCTACAGGGCTATTTGACTTTGACTTGCAGTTCTGGGGGGAAATTCCAGATTGAGGAAGGCAACCACACCTCCCTCCACTTCTCCCAGAGGAAATGGAAGCACATTTGGAAGCACAAATAAGATAGGTCAGGTGTGTGAATAAGGTTGAGTTAATAAGAATTAGAAAGGACTACGCAATTGCTGATGCAAACTTGGCACACAGTAAAGGCTGTGTCTCACATCCATCTGGGGAAAGAGAAAGATTTTATAAGAAACTGTTTTAGGAAAACAGGAGAGGGGATTTTAAAAAGTTTTTTTGAAATTGGTTCTTTTCCTTAACTACACACATCGGGATAAATTTCAAACCGATCAAAGATTGTGACATAAATAAACTAGATCATACAAGAACTAGAAGAAAATATGTGTGAATTCCCTTACAATCTGGGACTGAGAACAACTTTTCTAAGAGCAACTCAAAATCCACAAAGAGGAGGAAAGTGTTAGATGGATTTAAAAATTACATTAAAAAATTATTGTTGGCAAAAATTATTGTGAGTCAAGCAAACAGACAAATGGCCAGTTGGGAATAATATTTGCTACTGGCATCACAGTTGAAGCATTAATAAAATAGAAAAGGAAAAAGACCAATCACTGTAGAAAAACAGGCTGGAGAAAACCTAGTTCACACGCAAAAAGAAATGGAAATGTTTCTTAACCACATGAAAAAAAAAGTTTAATTTCACTCAAAATAAGGGAAATTGAAAATAGAATTACACTGAGGTATGGTTTTATTCATCTGCTAGACTGACAAAAATCCCAAAGTTTGGTGACATACTGTTGGTGAGCCTGAGGGAGCAGCCATTTCCATAGACTGATGGAAAGCAAAATGGCGCACACACTTCTATGGAGGAGAGTTTGATGATATCTAATGAAATGTACTGACGCATTTAGCCTTTCACTGACCATCCCTCTTCTAGGAATATCAATGCTGAACATTCCCTGGTAAGAAAATATGAAAAGATGAATATATGGAGCTCTGAAACAGCAAAAAACTAGAAAGCCCATGAGCAGGTAGGAAAATATGAAAAGATGAATGTATGGAGCTCTGAAACAGCAAAAAACTAGAAAGCCCATGAGCAGGGGGCCAACTGATTCAATTATGGAACATTCACCAATGAATGTACCCATCACCTAATCAAAATTATCAACCGTGTGTTCACTGACTTTCCATCCCATCAGACATTATGTAGCTATAAAAAAAAAAAGAATGAAAAAGTAAACAATGAAAGAATAAACCATAAAACTATAAAAAAAAAGAAAAAGTTCCCAAAGGAGAAGGAAAGTCTAGGATAGAGTGGTCAAGACTAGAAGCTAGACTTCCTGGAAAGTACTTTGTTTAGTGAATTTGACTTTGGATCTATATAAGTTTTTATATAGTTTTTATAATGCAAAAGCAAAATTAAATTTTAAGAAGCAATGCCTAACAATTAAAGTGAATAGGTATCTACTTGCATAACTATACTGAGAACATCTACTACAAAAGGGTGCTAAAACCCTGTATCTTTGCGCACTCCGGAGGGATATTTTCTGAAGACAAAGAGAAGAGTAACTCAATAATGTTCAATAACTACATTGTTGCTGGGTGTTGTTTTCTGAGACTATCCTAGGTGGGACAGGATGGAGCAAACAGGTAGTTATGTAAAATTCTAATTATATAATTTCCAGTGTTGCTGCGAATGGAGGTTCTCATTGGGGGAAAAAGAAGACAGAAGAATTTAAGGAAAGGTTAAAGGAAATTGGACTTGTCATGTGCTGATAGATTTTAAAGCTGCATTATGGTAATTTGGAGGGTTCACAACCTTATTCTGTCTACTTTGCTATATATTTGAATATATATGTATGTATATGTATATATATAATGATATGATATGTTTGAATTTATATATATATAATGATATGATATGTTTGAATTTATATATATATATAATGATATATGTTTGAATTTATATATATATAAAATGTGAAAAGAGGAAAAAAGGAAAGGAAAGGAAAATAGAGAAAGTATCATTTTCTAGAATGCCTTAAGGAAAAGATACAGGTATGATTATTTGACACAGAATATGTAAGTGTGATCCTCTCCAAAGAAGGAAGGCTAAGATCTCTTAGTTTTTATGAGTCTGCAGTGTTTTTGATACTTCAAGTCAATAAACCCAGCTACCAACGTGAGCCAGAAAGGATGGCAAAATAAATAAAATTACCCTATCAGAAACAATTACCCCGGAGAGAGGGCAAGATGGCGGAGAAGTAAGGAGCTCCGTACTTGCACTCGCGCCCATACATCACACAGAAAAGATCTGAAGCCATTGGAAACCTTACAAAACCTGAGAGATTGGGAGAAAAAGGACGCAGAATCCACTGAGAGAGCCTTCTAACNTGGGGGGGAGGGGGGAATGGGCATGGAGGAGGACACTTGTGGGGATGAGCACTGAGTGTTATGTGGAAACTAATTTGACAATAAACTATTTGTAAAAAAAAAAAAAGAAAAGAAAGAAAGAAACAATTACCCCACCTTCTGCTAAAAAGAACAGTTTACTGATTTCCAGTGATTGCTTGAAAAATGCTGTTTTATATGTACTAATGGCCTATATGATTATATCACAAAAACAGATAGCATGGAATGACTCGAGCTACAGACAACTCTGTGTGTGTTTCTACAGTGTAATTTATACCTTTAAGAGATTGAAACAAGTCAATAGCGTATCCCCTTTCCTTTCTCGGCAGATTCCTAGATGGCTTCTTAATAAGCAACAATAAGCAATAATAAGATGGTGTTGGCAGGCTCTGGAAACAAACACCTTCAGCTACATACACTGAACCAATTCATTTTAAAAAAATCACCCTTGTTACACTGTATGAAAACAAAAATTCCCATTTGTGAACAAAGGCGTTGACTCAGTCATTCCCCTGACAACTTCCTTGGTGAACAGTTTGTTCGTGAAGCCAGAATGTGAGACCCATTAGCACATGGGTCTATGTACTAGACCCACCATACATGTACGTCAATATAGCACTCGTGTATACTCATCCATTCATTTACTTATTCACTCATTCAGTAAATACTTATTAGAGCCCCTGTTACATGTCAGACCGTGGACATAGAGCTGTGAACAAAACAAACATTTCTGCTCCCTTCTCATGAGAAACGGGAAAGATACATTTTAAAAGTCAATAAAATACATAGTTTCATGTGGTTATCAGTGCAATCAGTGGAAAGAGTTGTAATTTTAAAAGACTGCTGGGACAGTTACTAAAAGGTAATGTAAGTGTAAAGACATAAAGCAGGGGAGGAAGTTAAGTCATCCGGGGGAAGACTATTCCAGGCAGAGAGATGAACAAATCGTAGCTCTGGAGCAGAAATATTCTTGACATTGTGGTGGAAGAAGGGGGTGGCTGATAAGGGATGAGAAGACAGAGAGAGAAGCAGGACGAAAAGTCCGCCAGGCAATGAGAGCCCACAGCCTGCAGGGGCCGGGAAGGCTACTACAAGGACTTTCCTGAGTGAAGTGGGGGAAGAGTGACTTTATCTACACAGAAGGACCCTTGGCGAGAATCCCCTCAGGGAATGGGGGCAGACACACAGAGCTTTTGCCACCATCCAGGGCAGAAAAGGGACACAGCTGAAACTAGTTTTGCCCTGGATGAGTCAGACATGAGAGCCCATCAGACGCGCAAATCAAGCATCCCATTGGCAGCAGGATGTGAGTCTGAAGTTCAGAGACGAGGAGTAAGCTCAGGACATAAACATCAGTTGTCAGCATGTAAGGGTATTTACAGAGCGGAGTTTGAATGGGTCCATCTAGACAGCGAGGCTGGAAAGAGAAAGGAAGAAGCTTGGACATCGCAGTATTTAGCTGTCAGCAGTGAGACGTGGAATCGGCAGAGGATCACGAAAAGGCCAGGAGAGTGGGGTCTCCAGCTGCAGAAAGTGCGCTGGCTGGGAAGAGGGGTAATTTACTCCATCAGATTCAAATGCTGTTGGTAGATTAAGTAAAATGGTAACTGAACATGGGGCGGCCTTTCTTGCCCATCGCCAACGGAGTCTGACGCTCGTCACCTGCCTCCAGGACTGCAGGTGGTATGTGTGAAGCTACCACCACCTGCTATTGACGGAGCATCCAAAGAGGAAGCGCTCTTGATCCCAGACTCATGTAATACCAGCACCGAATTGGAATAGCACTCTCCAAGTAAACAAGATTTGGGGTGCCGGGGTGGCTGAGTCGGTTAAGCACCCGACTTTTGATTTTGGCTCAGGTCATCTCATGGTTGGTGAGATTGAACTCTGTGTTTGGCTCCACACACTGAGCGTGAAGCCAGCTTGGGATTCGCTCTCTCTCTCTCTCCCTCTACCCCTCCCCATTTGCACGCATTTGTAAATCAATTAATTTTTTTAATTAAAAATTTTCTTTAATGCTTTTATTTCTGAGGAGAGAGAGAGAGAGACAGAGTGAGCAGGGGAGAGTCAGAGAGAGAGGGAGACACAGGATTAGAAGCAGGCTCCAGGCTCTGAGTAGCTGTCAGCACAGAGCCTGATGCGGGGCTTGAACCCACGAACTATGAGATCGTGACCTGAGCCGAAGTCGGACACTTAACCAACTGAGCCACCCAGGCACCTCTAATTAATTTTTAAATAAAGATTGATTGTGATCTATATGTTCTCTGACTAACAGCCAATATTTTAGTTTCCTAGATGGGGACAGAATCAGGTCTATGTTCCCCTAAATGAAGGAGTCTTCACATAGCGCCATGGAGTCACGCAGCACAGAAAACACCCAAGCCGGCTTTAATGCCAGCACAAATCATGTGCCTCATCCTTGCCACGACTTTTGTGTCCTCTCTGTCCCCTCCAAGGGCATGAGGGGGGTCACACAGGCTCAGAGAATACTCCAGCTACCCATCTTCACACGGGGCATGAGCCAAACCTTGCCCAGAGGGGTGAGTTTGTAACTACTCTCTTTGGGTACAGACTATACCCAGACCCAAAGATAAGACTGTTTCAGGGACACTTAGACAGCTCTTCACTAAAACTATTCGATCTGGGGCTCTGGCTCATTGCTACAGAAAGATCTTCTAGCCCTTCTCCCACATTAAAAATAATACCATCTTGTAATGAGCGCTTGCAATGGGCTAAATGCAAATGGCTTCTGTGCATTATCTCATTAATACTCACCAAGCCTTTGTAGAGTGGACACATCATATGGATGAGAAAACTGGGATTAAAAAAGATTCGGTTACTTGCCCAAGCTCTCATGATTAGTAAGCAGTAGAATCAGGATTTCAACCCAGGCACCTGGACCTAAGTCAACATGCTACATCATTCCTGCAAATTGTTTCTGGAGGTCAAAATCAGTTCCGACTCTTAGAGTTCCAAACTCTACAAACAGGGTGTAGGATTCTGACGCTGTGTAACTTGCCCTATGTCCTTACTTAACCCTTTCTTTCAAGAGCCTCACCTTAACAATACCTCTCCTACCAAGGTTTCTTTCTGCACCACTTCTTAGAATGCAGCTAGATAGGGGCGCCTGGGTGGCTCAGTCGGTTGAGAATCCGACTTCGGCTCAGGTCATGATCTCACAGTTCGTGGGTTCCAGTCCCGCATTGGGCTCTGTGCTGACAGCTCAGAGCCTGGAGCTGCTTCAGACTCTGTGTCTCCCTCTCTCTCTGACCCTCCCCTGTTCATGCTGTCTCTCTTTCTCTCTCAGAAATAAATTTTTTAAAAAAATTTTTTAAAAAGGATGCAACTAGATGGAAATGTTAGTGACTTTTTAAAAAATGTTTGTTTATTGATTTTGAGAGAGAAAGAGAGAGCAAGCACAGTGAGGGGAAGAGAGAGGGAAACAGGGAATCTCAAGCAGGTTCTACGCTGTTGACATGGAGCCCAGATGGGGGGCTTGAACTCACAAACCGTGAGATCATGGCCTGAGCTGAAACCAAAAGTCAGGCACTCAACTGACTGTGCCACTCAGGCTCCCCAAAATGTCAGTGACTTTTACCTACATGGATGTAACCATTTCACTGGAAGTCGTGGAAAGATGGATATATATACACTTGAATGCTTCCAATTTCCCTATCTTACCACTTCTCCTTTCTGGGCCCATCAATTACCCCGTCTCATCTTCTACTCACCTCCCAGCCTATGCTTCTGCCAACTTCTCCACTGAGATGCTCATGATGGTGTGTACCTTGGTGGTTTGTCGGTGGTAGATCATCAGAGCTATGAGACGTCCGGCATTATGATACTTCATCTTTTTCAAAAGCCAAAGGATGCAGTTTTGCATCTTACAACTTACTCATAATCATTTTAGTACTTAAAAGGTTTTATACTACTGAGTTTTCAGCTGAATGAGAATGAAGACCATTGCTTCATTCTCCTCCTGCATTCCCAGTGTTGAGGCAGATCCTAGAGGTTTACCAAATAAGTAAATAAATAATTGCTGGCTCCAGGCTCCAGGTTGGGTTTGGGTCTGTAAGAAGCATCTTCTGAAAGAAGAGTTCCTGCCCAGATACAGCCTCTCATGGCAAAAAAGCACAGGTGCACTGGAGGCTGATCTAAACTTGGTAAAATCACAATGCATGTTTCTGCTCAAAAGTGCTCTATGACGCATAAAACGGAGTTCCATCTGTCAGAGCAAATCATATGGCCAAGCCTGACCTTGGAGGGCGGGGATTCACAGGGTGGGGATGGAGGGAACCTGAACAGTCACACAGCCCTTGGCATACTTACAAGTGCAGGTTGGGAGGACCTCAGGAAGCTTCCTCTGGAAGAAGGAATGGTCTGGAGGGTTCAGTGTCCTTGAATTACAAAGGTCATTTGTTTATATGTACTTTTGTTGATGATGTTGCTTTCAGTAAATTTAAATGTATTTTGAACGTATTAAGGCAGCTCAACTTTAAACCTTTTTAAACGTTTATTTATTTCTGAGAGAGAGAAAGCATGAGTGACCATGAGCAGGGGAGGGGCAGAGAGGGAGGGAGACACAGAATCTGAAGCAGGCTCCAGGCTGAGCTGTCAGCACAGAGCCCGACACAGGGCTTGAACTCACAAACCGTGAGATCACAAGCTGAGCCGAAGTCATAAGCTTAAAAGACTGAGCCACCCAGGCTCCCCAAGCAGCTCAGCTTTAAAGAAAACAAGATACTTCTTCTAAGGAAATGAAGAATTCTTATGAAATACANATTTATTTATTTCTGAGAGAGAGAAAGCATGAGCGACCATGAGCAGGGGAGGGGCAGAGAGGGAGGGAGACACAGAATGTGAAGCAGGCTCCAGGCTGAGCTGTCAGCACAGAGCCCGACACAGGGCTTGAACTCACAAACCGTGAGATCACAAGCTGAGCCGAAGTCATAAGCTTAAAAGACTGAGCCACCCAGGCTCCCCAAGCAGCTCAGCTTTAAAGAAAACAAGATACTTCTTCTAAGGAAATGAAGAATTCTTATGAAATACAAATATCTTCCCCAGTGAGTGTCTGCTTCCCAAGGGTTCTTATGGGAGAAAATCTGTCCCTTTTTTTCAAAAAAACTTTTTTTTTCTTTTTTTAATGTTTATTTATATTTTGAGAGACAGAGAGAGCATAAGCAGTGGAGAGGCAGAGAGAGGGAAAAAGAGAATCCCAAGCAGGCTCCAGGCTCGGTGCGGAGCCTGATGTGGGACTTGATCTCACGAACCATGAGGTCATGACCTGAGCTGAACCCAAGAGCCGGAGGCTTAAAGCAGCTGAGCCACCCAGGCATCCCTGTCCCTTTTTGCTAGAGATACTTAGTTTCCATGCAAGGCCCCAGTCCTGTCCCAGGTACATGGAAAGCACTAAATACATATGTTCTGCTCCCTCTGTGTTTACCAAGGGGAAGGGGGGTGGGAGGGAAGAGCACGCACGCAGAGGGGACATCTGTCACGACACAGACTGCCAGATTCGTGGCAAGAAGTGTTTGGCTGCTGCGTCCCGCCTGTCAGACAGCTGATGCCTGCCCCACCCCGTAGGTGCATCTTCTTGGGGCAGGGAAGCTCACGACTCCAGGCAAGGGCATTTGAGAAGCATCTTTATGAAAGGTGGATATGCGTAGCGAATTATCATAAGGTACATTTCCTTTTAAAGACAGGNNNTATATATATTATATTTATATATTTATATATATAATTATATATATAATATAATATATAAAATATAATAAAATTATATATTATATTACTATATTATATTATACAATATTTTTATTTTATATTACTTTAATTTGCAAGCATAACCTTCATTAGGTAATTGCAGAATTTATTTAGGAAAAATGGAGTTGAATTTTTCTTTTTTTTTTAATTTTACTTATTTGTTAGAGAGAGAGAGAGAGAGCACAGCCAGGGGAGGGCCAGAGAGAGGGAGAGAGAAAATCCAAAGCAGGCTCTGTACTCAGTGCAGAGCCCGACGTGGGGCTTGCTCCCACAACCTTGAGATTCATGACCTGAGCTGATATCAAGGCTCAGATGCTCAACCGACTGAGCCACCCAGGCGCCCTGGGGGCCAAATTTTTCTCCAAGTTCCCTCCCACTCTTGGACATGTTTTTGCAATGGCAGATACCAGTAGGATCCGGACACCCGGCCTCCACCGAACAGGACTGAGCACATAGCTTTGGGGGCACAATGTTGGCAACAGGAAATCTAAGCATAAGGAAAATCACCTCAGTTTCAGCGTCCCAGCTCTGAGCACCGTGGATTAAAAGAAGCACAAGCTGAAGGTCCTGCCCACAGTGAGGGACAGTCTAGGCAGGGAGGTAAGGCACATTTCCAAACAACTGGTAAGCAGAGGGGATCTGCCAAAGGTTAAAGTTTGCATCAAACAATGATTCAAAACTAAGAACGCAGAAAAATAAGGAGTAGCAATGCCGAGCAGACAGTAAACACAAAGGCACCAGAAAAGTGGGGAGTGAGAGGTGCTCTAGAGAAGAGGCTTGTCCTGAGCCTGAAGATGGGGAGCATGGGTAAAAGTGGGGGAGTGTGAAAGGCAGGAAGCCTCACGGCATGCCAGCCATCCTAGTGATTAAATGTACCCTGCATCATTTCATTCTGACACTCGAGACTACAGTCACCGTGGCTGAGGCATTTAGACTCTGTGGGCCTCAGTTTCTCCATCTATACGATGGGAATAACTGTATCCGGTGATTCTATCAACAGCGCACTGTAAATGCCTCATCGGAAAGTCACCTGTCACAGGCTGACATGCCCGCCGTTTCTTGCAATGCTAGACTCCATGAGAAGGACACTGTCATGTTCACGGCCCCACCACCACGGCCCTGCGGAGGGCCCAGCACACACAAAACAGGAGTTCAATGAATGCTGATCAAGCAGCATGAGACAAGACACTGCATCCTACTAAGCAATTGTTTCTTCTCTCACCGCCATCCTTGCCTGCTAAAATCTTACGCAGGTGAAGTTTAAACGTTCCTCCCTTGGACGGAATTGATGTGGACAAATTCCCCACACTGTGTTACTTTATATGTTATAAAGCAGAGAAGAAGCAATAAAAAATAATAAAACAATAATAACACTGCCGAACGCCAGGGGCTGTATTCTGCTTCGCTTTGCCTTATTGCTGATCATGGGAATGAAAATTGGTGTTTCCATTCCCCTCCCTACGGCTACTGCATTCTCTCACCTGCTCTTCATTTTCCATTTATTTTCCAGCCCCTTTCACTCTGGCTTCCGCCGCCGCTGCTATACTGACAGCATCGCTGGGGTCCTTCTAAACACAAACTCTAATGGCTCTTAGCAGCCAGCAGTCTGCAAGCGCCTCCTGCTTTTTCCTGGGTGAACCGAGCTTATTCCATGAGTTGGAAGGCTTGGAACCCACGAGACAGAAGCCCCTTCTCTACCAGAAATTACAGATAGAATTTCCCAATGTTTCCAGAACATTCCCTCCAGCAACCTTAGATTCCACACTACGTAAGCCTGAGGGCATGATCTCACCTTGTCCTTTTCCCAAAGTTACTCCCAACGTCTTTGCTCCTTCCCGTGAAAACCTCAGGATGATCCTTCACTCTTCCCTCTCTGTGACACTTCAAATCCACTGCGACATCAAGTTCTGTCTACTTCACCTGAAAAAATTCTCTCAATCGGGTCCCCTCTCAGACCCACTGCCACTGCCTAAGCGTGCACGTGCTAACTGCTTTACAGAAGCTGTAGAATAAGCCTGTGGCTTCGGGAAATTTGTATAGCAGTTCACGACATTTCCTTGGAGCTCTCTGACCTATAGGAATAAAAAACTTCACAGAGTAAAATAGCTTCTGACATTTAAAATAACTGTAGGGGTGCCTGGGGGGCTCAGTCGGCTAAGCGTCCGACTTCGGCTCAGGTCATGATCTCACGGTTCGTGGGTTCGAGCCCCACGTTGGGCTCTGTGCTGACAGCTCAGATTCAGTGTGTTTTGGACTCTGTGTTTCCCTCTCTTTCTGCCCCTCCTCTGCTCACCCTGTCTCTCTCTCTCTCAAAAATAAACATTAACAAAAGATTTTTAAAAATTAATAACTGTAAAGGTGAGGCAAATCTCTTCCATATAAAACTTAGGAAATGCAATAAAAACAACTAACAAGAGGGACGCCTGGGTAGCTCAGTCAGCTAAGCGTATGACTGATTTTTGTTCAGGTCATGATCTCACAGTTCATGGGATTGAGCCCTGAGCCGGGCTCTGTGCTGACAGTGTGGAGCCTGCTTGGGATTCTCTGTCTCCCTCTCTCACTGCCCCCCCACCCCATGCTTGCACCCTCTTCTCTCTCTCAAAATAAATAAATAAACTTAAAAAAAACTTATCAAACAAGGACACTTCTGTATCTCACATCAATCTATTCTTGGATTACTAGGGTAGAGACTGACTAATTGTTAACCCACCTGTTTTCCTTCCTTCCTGGGAACACAGTTGGGTTGCACTCCCCACTGATTCTGGTGATAAGGTACCTCGGGGGGAGCGCCAGCCTACGAAGAGGGGCAGAAAGGGTGCGCACCGCCGTCAGCCTGGAAAATAAAAACTCTGCATGCATGACCCTCGGTGCTTTTTACCCTTCTGAGGCTTGATGGAGTTAAGCACCCTGCAAGCCTCCTGTTGAAGGACCCAGAGCAACTAGATGGAAGGAACCTGGGTCCTCAAATCCCTGCTCTGGGGAAGAAAAGCACTTGCCAATCAGGAAACACATTTTGAACTTCAGCTGAGCAAGAAATAAACTTCTTTCTGTGAATCTATAATTGGTTCAGTATAACAGAATTTCAACAGAATGTGCATATCGTCTTTCAGCATGATGACAAATTAACGAACTCTGTGGGGGGCGGGAAGGAAATAAAACTTAATGCACGAACTCACTGAGATTTTGAGTTTCACCTGTTATAACAGCTAGAATTACCCTAATTAATACATGATTTTAAAACAGAATGGTCATTATCCAGCACATTAAGTCATTCATTTGGGGGATCAAAAGTCACGAGGGTACCACAACTATAAAGCTTCTAGATTTCTGGCCATGTGTAGCAACATGGATGGACCTTGAGGGTGCNGCTTCTAGAGTTTAACTCCAGAGAGCCTTGTCAAAGTTAATGATACTCTTATTAGTAATTAACACAATTATTAACATTACAAAGCAATACTGCCATGCTGGTGCCCTTTCTCATACGTGGACCAGAGGAAAGCAGCACATCTTCTAAAGTCTCCCAACCACCCTGTGTCCTCTGTACAAACAGAAAGCTTGTGGGGACACTTGGGGGCTCAGCTGGTTAAGATCTGACTTCAGCTCAAGTCACCATCTCATGGTTCATGGGTTTGAGTCCCACATCAGGCTCTGTGCTGACAGCTCAGAGCCTGGAGCCTGCTTCAGATTCTGTGTCTCCCTGTCTCTGCCTCTCCCCCACTTGAGCTCTGTCTGTCTGTCTCTCTCTCTCTGTCTCAAAAATAAACATTAAAAAATATTTTTAAAAGAAATCTCATGAAGGTCCATCTGCAGTGTGTAATAACCACTCCTGATCACGTTAACTCGAGGGTGAGTGAAAAGCATAGCGATGATAGATGGGAACACGAAAGGCTTTCTAGCTCATCTTTTTGCTTTTGGTAAAAAGCATGGTCTTAAACTCCTGGAAATTTTACAAAGCAGAAACTCCATCATCACATATGGAAAGCTAATTGCTTTCCTTTTTAACATATGTATTCTTAGATCAGTCTGGGCATCATCTGGAGCAGATTGACAATTCGCTGACAAAAGTGTTTCATCTTGCCTACTAGGGCCAATAGGTGGCTGAGAGCCTCCAGAAATGACCTTAGCTGCCCTTCCACAGCAGGAACGATGCATGCTTTAAAACAGTTGTCTCAGGGCATCTGGATCTCATGGTTTGTGGGTTCGAGCCCCGCATCGGGCTCTGTGCTGACAGCTCAGAGCCTGGAGCTGCTTTCGATTCTGTGTCTCCCTCTTTCTCTGCCCCTCCCCCACTTGCGCGCGCTCTCTCTCTCTCTCTCTCTCTCTCTCTCTCTCTCTCTGTCTGTCTCTCAAAAATAAATAAAAATGTTTAGGGGGAAAAAAGGTTGTCTTTTGCCCATTCTTTCCCCCTACTCTTACGAGCAAACCTGACTAACAGACATTCTTCAGTGCTTCTCCGACCTGAACAAAAAACCACGAGCTGTGAAGTCGGAGGACTGGGGAGGGACATCATCATCATCAGACTGAAACAGAGCCGTATCCCTCTTCTTCTAGAAGACGACATCCTCTGCGGCTACCACGCTGGAAGTTTTATCCTAGAAAAGTTCCAGAAACTTCCAAATGTTTTTCTCCTCATTGTCTTCATTTCAGGCAGACACACTGAATTCTAACAGACTGTTGGGGAAGGCTAGGGTGTCACCAAACCCTCCTTGGAGAAACAGCTATTTTAGACTGTTTGACACAGTGAGTGTCTAAAATAAATGAAAATGTGCTCTGCTGAAGGCTTCTGGAACACCAGCAAGGCCAGAATCACTTCCTATGCTGCCTGCAGTTGCCTTGGCTCATAAACCAATTGCAGAGTCTCACAGTTTTGTTCTATATGAGGACATATTTACTCTCTGGCTAGAAAAATAGCTCTCAACTACTCCTCCAATGTTTATTCTTAAACAAAAATTATATTACTAGGTACAGAGCCACCAGTGCACAGTGGTTAGAGGCAAAAAGGACAGGTGTTCAGCCCTAGTTTAGAAACTCCTTAAAATGGTTCAGCAGGTTAAGTCTATCTGTGCAAAATGACAGCCTATCTTTCAAAATCCAGAAGCACAGCCCGTGGTCCATGTTAGCTCGGAGAACTCACCTGCAGGTCACCTGCTCATTCAACGTCATATTTAACTCAAGCAGCTGCTCCCAGAACCCACAACTCCCTCTCCAACATTTTTCAGGTACTTTATACGCTCATATCGTAGTTCCACACTGGAAAAAAATGCACAACAAAGTTTTCATTGTACATGAATGTACATGGTCAGAAGAAGAAGAATCTGTATGGTCAGAAGAAGAAGCAGGGGAGAAAAGGGAGCAGAGAAGGGAAAAGCCCCGTCAGTAAACCTTTACCCTGAAAGAGCAGGTGGAGAAATGTTTAAGAGCATCAGAAGAAGTGACAGCAACCCATTTAGTTGGGGCCAGCAGGCACCCTCCTCTGTGACGGACATGGAGGCCTCCGGGCAGACCCTTGGGTATAGGTGGCCACCCTCCTCTAAAGCTGGGCAGGGTCTTGCCAGGTGACAGGACATTTCACGCCCCCGCCCCCAGCCTCACGATGCCGTGGCTCTGCGAACAGCAGGCTGCAGTTCAAGGGTGAATGACCATGAAAAAGTCATCCAATGAGAATTAAGATGTCGCAAATAATACGAAGATGAAAAGGAAAACCTGATCTTGGAAAAGTTCAAATAACCCCGAAGCCAAATAGAATTTCCTTTGATGTCCATCCAACTTTAACGTCAGCCACAAGGTTGGCATTGAACTCAGGAGCAAGAACAGAAGCCTTCTGGAAACAACTGAGCGCACAGAAAAGCAAACCAACAGCCTCCGATTAACCGCAGGGACTATAAACAGGCATGGAAATATTCTTCGTGCATTTATCATCATGGCTCCAGGAAAACTGTATAAAATATTTTCACTGGTTTTCTGACTGATTAGCATTTTTACTTCTTATCATGAGTACATTCCCAGTGGCACGGACACCACCTTTCTATATCCAAGATCAAGCATTCCTTCTGCATGTTTAAATCACCATGAGGACTTGGCCGTAAAGTAAAAACAGAAATCTGAATTTATGGATTAAAGTGCTCACCGACCACACTCCTCCCCCAAGCAAATAACGGTTTAGATGCAATAATGAGTGAAAATATTTATGATAGGAATGCAGTTGTCCTCAGGAAAATACAGAGTTCATTTTTAAGGGTTTTCTTTCTTTGAGCCAATTAATATTCCAGCCTTTAATTCCCCACCACCCGCAGCACATGAAGCACACGGGCTTGGGGCTCCCCACTCCCTAGTGGGGTCACAGGAAGCATCAGGGTGGCTCGGCCCCACCTGCCCAGACATGGCATCTGTGCTCTCTCTGCCACTTAGACTTTGTGAGTCCCTCAGGGACCAGAATCTGGGAACCACACTGAAATCCCATGTCCCGTCCCCAGTCTCCTGAGTGGACGTCAGGTCCAGTATCGCTCAGTCTACTCTGGCTGCCGTAACAGAAAGCCACGGGCAGGATGGATGAAACAGAAATGTAATTTCCCCCAGTCCTGGAGGCTGGAAGTCCAAGATCAAGGTGCTGGCTGCTTTGATTCCTGGTGGGGGCCCTCTTCCTGGCTCGAAGACGGCCACCTTCTTGTTTTGTGTCCTCCCATGCCTGAGAAAGAGGGAGCTCGGCATCTCTTCCTTCTCTTATGAGGACACTAAACCCATCATGGGGGCCTCACCCTCATGACCACATCTAAACATAATTATCTCCTAAAGGTCCCACCTCCAAATATCATCAGGCTGGGGATTAGGAATTCTACATATGAATGCTGAGATATAGACATTAAGTCCATACTCCCCAGACATGACCACAAATGATCCACGTGCTTACCATACACCCTCCCGGCCATTCCGTTCCCGCTCCTAGTGGCTGGCTGCTTCCTCCCCATAGGCTCTCTGTCCCTTTTGCTACAACAGCGTCCTGACCCTGAACCCACAGGACCCAAGGCCCTGGCTTCCTCCTGCTGCCCTGCTCGTCTGACTACAGCCCCAGCCGCAGCCGGCAGGGGTAGTCACTCGCTGGAAAGGCACATGACTTTCCTGTTCTGAGTCTGGCGCTCGCTCCCCATCCCTGCTCCAATCCACTGTTGAGTCTAGATTAAGTCAGAAAATGGCTGGACCCACGAGCACCGTGTCCCTTGCCTGCCCCACACGTGTCTGAACTCGGGTCTCTGTGTTCACGCCTCATCACCCGCTCTGCTTCACAGGGAGGTTTTGTACCTGGATTCAGTCCTGCCTTTCCATGTGTCCCGAGGCTAAGCCTCATGTCAAAGCCCTGAGTATTTCACATGTGTCTAAAGAAATGTGGCTTTATTTAAGAGCTGGTGCACAGGGGCGCCTGGGTGGCTCAGTTTGTTAAACATCCGACTCCGGCTCAGGTCATGCTCTCGCGGTTCGTGAGTTCGAGCCCCACGTTGGGCTCTGTGCTGACACCTCAGGGCCTAGAACCTTTTTCAGATTCTCTTGTCTCTCTCTTTCTCTCTGCTCCTCCCCTGCTCACACTCTGTCTCTCTCTGAAAAATAAAATTAAAAAGAATTTTTTTAAAAGCTGCTGCATAAAACCACCCTGGGTCATCTCAAAGACCCTGAAAAACACAGATATTTGTCTTGTGTAGCCATTATCTCTTAAAGAAGAGACTTCCTGAGATGATCTCTTCTAGGAAATTGAGATAAGAGGTAAATCAGGGGGGTGTCTGGGTGGCTCAGTCAGTTAAGCTTCCAGCCTCAGCTCAGGTCATGGTCTCGCCGTTCACGAGTTTGAGCCCCGCTTCGGGCTCTGTGCTGACAGCTCAGAGCCTGGAGCTGCTTCGGACTCTGTGTCTCCCTCTCTCTCTGCCCCTCCCCCAACCACACTGTCTCTCTCTCTCTCTCTCTATTTATTAATGTTTAATAAACAAACATTAAAAAAAAGAGGTAAATGAGGATAAGATCAAGTTCTGGTGTAATTAAATCTTTCACGTGTCACTGCACCAAGCACATTCCCCTCTCACTTGGAGTTTACTCTCACGTTCTCACGCGGCGCCAGTGAAAATCAGTGCCCTGCTCACGGTGTACATACTCCCACTGTATTTCTCATATGTGCCCTTTTTGCACTTCTTTTGTTTTAGAGACTTCAGGAGGAAATCAATGCAAGAGCAACAACATTGATCAACACTGGCCGTCACCTGCCTAACAGACTTCGTCAACAGGGTAATGGACATTTGTCACATGCACCTGAAGAGTGAAGCATCTGGTTATTTTGAAGATCATATCTATCCCTTCAGTTGTGTTAACTCTGGCTCCAATCGCCCTAGAAAGCCGTTAAGTTTAGGTGTTCCTTTCTCACACAGTGCCAGTGAAAATCAGACCACCGAATCATAACCATGTTAGAAGATCATAAAGTTAGGGGTGTGTCAAGTCAGGAGGCTCTGGGAAGCTCTCTGTGCTGCCAGTTGCTTAGCTCACTGAAGTGCCCTAATCCCACCGTCGGAGGGAAGTCACTGACGGCCACAGAAATCCTATAAGGAAATCTGAGAAGCCACCTGCTCCGCTTGCCATGCGCTAGTGTGAAATGATCCATGTGAAAGGATCACATGGAAGTGGAAAGTGGGGCTTCATGGAATCGTAAAAGCCATGAAACTCCACGCATCGTGGAGCACTGCATGCATCAACACTACTGCATCATGACTGATAAACATTTATTGGGTACCCGCTTACTATGGGTAAGGATCTATGGAGAATTTATGGCTTTATACTTCACGGCATAATATTTCTCCTTTGTCTTATGTCGTTCTCAGCTCATCCGTTATACGTACAAGTCCAAAGACCCCAGTGATATTTGAGCAGGACAGGAAGAAAGAAATGGAATAACATTAATACCAAGAATAAATATTAGCAGTAAGCCATTGATTCCCACTGGAAACCAAAGAAGAAAATTAGCTTCTCCGAAGACAAGGATACAAGGGAACCTGTCAACTTCGGGAACTCCACGTGAGGCCTAAGGGACCGCGGGAAGATACAGGAAGGGCCATCATCCACATCTGTATGTGGTCCATGCCACTGCCCAGCGCTCGTAAGTGGAAGTTCGGTCTTTAGAAATCTGTCACCCAAAGCTGAAGCTTAGGCCACTGATCAGTCTCTGCGACCTTTATCCACAGGACACACAGCCACACAGGAACAAATGGAATTCTCCTCTTTGTCCAAGATGATCCCAGGAAACCTCACCCCGGCATGAAGCCTAGCGGCTGTTGAGTGCTTCAGGCTGGGTCCCCTGGGTGGACAGCACAGGACGAACGGAGCAGAGCAGGGGCCATTGCTGACAAGGCCATGCTCCTAGGCACTTTTGTCTATTTTTCGCACTTCGATTCTGGTGCACGAAGCTCAGATGGAAAAACCACAGGGGAAAAGCCACAGGGGGTGGGGACGAAGCCAAAAAGACAAAGGCAGACTTCGACAGGAAGATGTGGCCACTTCAAAAGAGACTGAGTTGGAATTTTTCAGATTAAAACACCTCACTCGACATACTGCCAACTTGACAACGTGCCCGTCGCATCCCCGTGTCAAGGTTTTTGCGGCAGATGGCAAGGAGCAAAATGACCCCAAAATGTCAATCCTTTTTTCTTATAATAAAAAGAAGCTGTAAAAAATACACAAAACAGTGGAGAGAAAAAGTAACAAGAAAACTGTGAGAGCCCTTCCTTTATAGGCACAGAGCAACATCTATGAGTTTCCAGAAGCCCTAATCCTTCCACAAAATACAGCTTATGCTCAGTAGAGGGGTCTTAGGTCAGATGCTCGCTTTAATTTTTTTTGTTGGTTTGTTTTGTGCCCCCAGGAATTCATAAGTCATCCTGGAGCAAAGATACATACGTGTTTGTATCATCTTCCCTTTATATGCAAATGGAGTGCTCTAAATATACTGTTCTGTGCCTCACCTTCTTTTGTTAGTATATTGACGACTTTATTCTATATTTATTCTTTCGCTTATTCATTCATTCAACAAATACTTACTGAGCACCCATTATTTTCAAGGCAGTTAGTGCAGCAGTGAACAAACTAATCGTTTCTTTGCTCCTAGGGGGCTAACATTTAATAGAGGAAATCATACCAAAAAAATCAAGGTCTAATAAATAGGTATTAACCCAGATGATAATAAGCGTTAGTTAAAAAGAAAATAAAGCCGGGTCAGAGGGCAGGGTGACAGTGGGTGTGAAGAGAAAGGAGGAAGGCTTGCTTTGTGTGGTAACACTGCAGTAGTGGTGCGGATAGAGATGTGGATATCAAGAGGGTATCCACTCAGACAGAAAGAAGAGCATATGCAAAGGTCCTGAGACAGGGATGCGATGATCACAACTGAGGAGAGGCGAGGAGATCGCCATGGCTGATGTACAGTAATCACGAGAGACGGTGACAGGAAATGAGGTCACAGAACGGGGAAGACAGCCACATTACATAGACTCTTGCAGCGCCTGGTCAAACACCTGGCTTTTGCTCTGAGTGAGATAGAAAGTCACTGGCGAGTCTGGAGCTGAGAAGTGATGGGCGAGACGTAGGTTTCAGCGCGGTCGTCCTGACTGCCGCCCAGAGAAGCCGCTGCAGCTGAGGACACAAGGAGACCAGGTGGGAGACGCTGGCGGGGGTCCAGGCACCAGGTGACATGGCAGGGACAGAGCGGAGACAGGCACGTGGAGGTGGCGGCCGGATTCTGGCGCCTCCCAGAAGCTGCGGATGCACTGGATGCAGGAGTGGAAAGACAAGAAGTACCCAGGATCGCTCTGGGGTCCCAGCCTGAGCTGCTGGAAAGACGGGGTGCTGATGAATGTGGCCGCAGCACGGCCGGGAAGGGAGAGGCAATGTAGACACTGATTTTAGACCCGGCAGGTGTGACATGCCTGCGGGACCGAAGCGAGATGTATGACAGAGGTGACGGAGGCTGGGGTGGGGACAGGGACGGAGAGCGGTCAGCTGGGGACAGCGTAAGGGGACACAGATCCATGATAAACATGCATGCTTGCTCTTTTTAAACAGCTCCACGCCAGGAGGCTTTAAATTATGCTGAAATGCAGATCTAGGAGAAAAGGTCCGGCTGCCCAGCATGACAGATCCTCCTTATTCACAGGTTCCGTATTTGCAAATCTGCCTACTCGCTAAAATTTACTTGTACCCCCCAATTCAACCCCTGATGCTCGGCCTTCTTGCTGCAGCTCTCATACCGTAAAGGCGTGTCCTCCTTCACGGTCTATTTAGCGCCATGGTTTTTTTGCGGG
>NW_027529596.1:4836161-4886649 GCF_008692635.1 Crocuta crocuta
TTTTTTTTTTTTTGGTTTGGTTTGGTTTGGTTGCGTTTGTGTGATTTTGTTGGTGACTTTAACACGCACGCCCCGAGCATGTGTTGAAGCGCGTCTGGCTCTGCTAAGCACACGGACGCTGTGATGTGCCTCACGGACCAAATGCGTGCATTAGATAAGCTTGATTCAGGCATGAGTTACAGTGCGGGTGGCTGTGAGTTCAATGTTAAAAATGAATCAGCAATATGTGGTAACTACGATGCCTTTGAACAGAATCACGCATAAGCCAAAGTTATGTATTGATTAGTTGAAGAAAATACTGTGACCCGAGGTTTATAGGAACCAAAGCCGGCATCCCCTCTCGGAGCACGTGGTCAATATTCACTAATTCAGTGTTTGCGGTGACTTGATACAACACAAGGGCCACACCTGATTTGCTTTTAGATCTCTTCTACCCTTGACACGGGATCGTAAGACTGAAATCACTTAGAGGAATCATCCACCACTGCTCTACACCTTATGGTAACCCCCTCGGAGGCCAACCCAGAAAGGTGGGGCTGTGACCTGTTTCCAGAAAGTGGTAGAGAAGAAAACCCCAAATCAGAAAAATTCAATTAACAACTGTGTAGAGGTTAAGGGGGACAAAAGGAGCCATTCTGGCATAAAGATAATTTTGAGTTAAACACAATCAGGACCCAGCAGTTTCAGAAAGCTCTTTATGGGGCGCCTGGGTGGCTTAGTCGGTTAAGCGTCCGACTTCCACTTAGGTCATGATCTCGCGGTTCGTGGGTTTGGGCCCCGCGTCGGGTTCTGTGCTGACAGTCAGCTCAGAGCCTGGAGCCTGTTTCAGACTGTGTCTCCCTCTCTCGCTGGCCCTCCCCTGCTCACGCTGTCTCTCTCTCTCTCCTAGAAATAAATAAAAATATTTAAAAAAAAAAGCTCTTTACATCCCCCACAACTACTTCAAAAGAATGTAGACAGAGCCCCTGCTCCAGGCAGAGAGCTATCACCATAAATAAACTACATTATGATACGAACGAGGTAAGGCAGACAGAAAAGGACCTCGCAGGGCCACGTTGATCAAAGTCCTCTCTGTCCTATTGTGTCCAAGAGGCATCAAACATTTGTGTACCACCCACTTACTCTTCGTCATTATTCCCAAGGTTTGCTTCCCTTCCCTTGAAGACCCAGGCCCCTCCTCTCTTTCTCCTTAGTTGTATAACATGTACGTTGCATCTGGCCTCGCTTTAGAATTTCCACGTCTGTGTGGATTCCCAATACATACTCTATTACATTTTATTTTACCCTGTTCAGCTGTGTCCTGACAATTTGGTTCTTAGTCTGGCTATAAAAGGCCCTGAAAGGGGACGGGAATTCTCACCCCCGAACAAGTATAACGATCTGCACAGTGTGGACCCCCAATAAACGCTGCTGACTGACAACCTACAAAACCCACTAGGAGTATCTAAAAGCTCTCCTTGTCGGAAAAGTATCCTGTGTCTTACACAAACTCGCAGCACAGTTTAAAACTCCATTTGCTCTTTGCACCCATTGTAGAAATGGGAACTTGACCACTCGCTCCTGTTAACAGCAGCCCTTCACACACTGCAACACATAGTAAATTGCCCCATGCTCGTCCATTGTCTAAATAAAATAATCCAATTTACTTTACAATTTCCTTCCTAGGTGTTATTTTCTCTCCTCTAATCATGTGAACAGCACTCATTCTGCTTTAAAACACAGACAGGGGTGCCTGGGTGACTCAGTCAGTTAAGTGTCCAACTTTGGCTCAGGTCATGATCTTACGGTTTGTGGGTTCAAGCCCCGCATCGGGCTCTGTGCTGACAGATGGCTCAGGGCCTGGAGGCTGCTTCGGATTCTGTGTCTCCCTCTCTCTCTGACCCTCGCCTGCTCACACTGTCTCTCTCTCTCTCTCTCTCTCTCTCTCTCTCTCTCTCTCTCAGAAATAAACATTAAAAAAAATTTTTTAAACATGGACAATCATGTCATCTTTTCCACCCTATTAAAGGATGAATTGCAACTTCCATCTTGTTGACTCCAAAGCCCACATGTCGTCATAAATGTTTAACTGGTAAGGTCATTTCCTACCAAAATCTCCATTAGCAACTGTTTTAACGTGTAATTGTTCTACTGATCCTTCTACTTAGGATTCACATTTTTTTTCATTATAAAAACATCTTTACAAGGAAACCATGATTAATTATTAAAGACAATGGCTCAAGTGCACAGAGAAAGCTTTTTATCTAAAAGAAAACAAGGACAACCAAGTAACACAGAACACAATTAGCCTACAAATGGAAGCTGACTATAAAGAGATTTAATGTTTATTGACTCGTGTTTTTACCTTGGGAGGAGTGGGGATTTGGATGCAAGCTCAGGTACCATTTGTTTTCAGTCCTCATTGGTAACAGTGTTCAACCTTTGAAAAAAGGATTTCTTCTGGTTTGGCCCATCGGTAGGATGTACCATGTTCTACCCACCACCTCGTGGTCACATATTTCTACTACCTTTAGAATTTTTATTAAAATTAGTCCAGGAACTTAAAAGAACGAAGAAGAGAAGCTTCACTGGGCTGAGAAGCTAACCTATTAGAAAACACACGGCTGGACACGGCAGGAGAGAATGGGGAAGCAGGACGGGAAACGAGGAGTCCTGAAAATTGAACCCCGCATCTGGAAGGCTGTGTGTGAGCCCAGATTAGACACGACCCCCTGGGATCCAAGCATCCTTCAGAAGGGCAGCCTCCAGGTCCTCTCTCAGGCATCCACTGTTTCAAAATTCTGGGCTTGCAGGGAGTGCAATTAGTTGAGGATAGAGGAAGATCAGTGACAGCCCAAATTCACACGCGGTTACAGCCAAGTTAAGTGAGGGCGGAAACAGTATTGTATTTGCCTGTTGCACACACAGGCCCCTCCACAGGGCCTCCCAAGGGACCAGCAGGGCATAAGACACCACACTCCCAAGTCTGGAGGTAAGTTTCAGGCTTGTCTCAAACGAGGTGTTCAGTCGTTTTCCAACAATTCAAAAATGCCATTCCAGTGCCAACTGGGTGTTCGACAGTTCTATTCAATCGGACACTAACTAGCTGGAGTTAGCACAGACCCCACAGGCTAAGGGCTCCGTCCCATAAGACTTCCTCCACTTCAGATAGCAGTCAAATGGGGTCCCCAGGCCACCTGTACTTCTGCCTGGATCACTTCTGCGTCCTCCGTCCCCATGCGATAATTCTCTGCAATGACACGCAAAACTCAGGAAAGCATTATATTTGTGATTACATTTTTATTATAAAGGGTTCAGCTGAGGACCGGCCAAAAGGAAGAGATGCTTGGGACCAAAACTTGGGGGGGGCGGGGTGCAGCGTTCCTATGTCCTCCCGGGGCAAGCCAGCCTCCCAGCACATCAGTGTGCTCATGGACCCAGAAGATCCCTTAGCTTCGTCACGTTAGGGTTTTTATGTTTTTGTTTCTATCAAAGATTCATTATATAGTCAGGATTGATGTCCTCATTGGCTGTTAGTGATTAAACTTAATCTCCAGTCCCTCTCTCATCCCACGGGAGGGACAGATAAGTGGAGGTGAAAGTTCTAACCCTCTAACCTGAAACCATAAAAATCCTAAAAGAAAACATAGGCAGTAATCTCTTGGACATCAGCCTTAGCAACATACTCGTGGATATTTCTACTCAGGCAAGGGAAACAAAAGCAAAAATAAACTATTGTGACTATGCCAAACTAAAAAGCTTCTGCACAGTGAAGAAAACCATCAACAAAATGGAGAGGCAACCTACTGAATGGGAGAAGACATATGCAAATAACATATCGATATGGTTAATATCCAAAATATCTGAAGAATTTACACAACTCAACACCAAAAAAACAAATGATCTGATTACAAAATGGGCAGAAGGCATGAACAGACATCTTTCCAAAGAAGACATACAGATGGCCAAGAAACACATGTAAAGATGTCTTTTCACTCATCATGAAGGAAATGCAAATCAAAACCACAAGGAGATACCACTTCACACCCGTGAGAATGGCTAGTTTCAAAAAGATGAGGTAAGTGTTGGTGAGGATGTGGAGAAAAGGGAACCCTTGTGCACTATTGGTGGAATGTAAATTGGTATAGCCACTGCAGAAAACAGTATGGAGGGTCCTCAAAAATTCAAAATAGTTGGGGCGCCTGGGTGGCTCTGTTGGTTAAGCATCCAACTTTGGCACAGGTCATAATCTCATGGTTAGTGGGTTCAAGCCCCATGTCGGGCTCTATGCTGACAGCTCAGAGCCTGGGGCCTGCTTCCAATTCTATGTCTCCCTCTCTCTCTGCCCTTTCCCCGCTCACACACACACACTCTGTCCCTCTCTCAATAATGAACATTTAAAAAATAGTAATAATTAAAAATAGAAGTACCATATTGGACTTCTGGGTGGCTCAATTGGTTGAGCCTATGACTCTTGATTTCGGCTCAGGTCATGATCCTAGGGTCATTGGACTGAGCCCTGCACTGCGCTCCATGCTGATCATGGGGCCTGCTTGGGATTCTCTCTCTCTTTCCTTCTATCCCTCTCCTCTGCTCACATACTCTCTCTCTCTAAAGAAAATTGTTTTAAGTTTAAAAGTATTTTTTAAATTAAAAAATAAGAAGATACACTATATGATTCAGGAATTCCATTCCTGGATATTTACCCAAAGAAACTGAAAACACTAATTCACAAAGATATATGCACCCTTGTGTTTACTGCAGCATGAATTACAATAACCAAGATATGGAAGCAGCCCTAGTGTCCATCAATACACGAACACACAAAGAAAATGTGGTGCATGTAAAATACTATGGAGCCATGAAAAAGAATGAGACCTTGCCATTTGCAACAACATGGATAGACCTAGGGGGCATAATGCTAAATGCCATATATCAGATAAAGAAAGACAAATACCACATGATTTCATACATATGTGGAATTTAAGAAACAAAACAAAGGGAAAAAAGAGACAAACAAAAAAACCAGACTCTTAAATACAAAGGATGCTGGTGCTCACCAGAGGGATGGTGGGGGGAGGGGAGAGTAGGCAAAACAGATGAAGGGGATTAAGAGGTACAAACTTCTGGTCATAAAATAAATAAGTCAAGGAGAGGAAACATAAAGCATTGGGAAAAGTCAATAAATATTACAATTATACTGAATGGTGACTACATTTATCATGATGAGCAATGAGTAATGCGATTGCAAAATCACTATGTTGTACACCTTAAATGAATACGACACTGTATGTCAATCATACTTCAATAATAAATAAATGAGCTGTGGAAGGGCCCTGCCTTGAGTCATCTCAGGAGCATAAATAAACTCAGGCACAGTGGAAAGGAGCTCCTTAGAACTAACAAGCGATACTCCTAGTGCTCAGGAAATCTGTGCCAGGAACCAGAGACAGAAACCGAATTTTATTATTATACACACAGGATCATTATAACAGATAAGATTCATAAGGTTATTATTCACAAGGGTCACTACTACTGTTCCCAAGGTTATCATACATGAGAGTTCAGAGTCCCAGCCTCTTGGGTAGCCCTCAGGCTAAGAATAAATCATGGTTTAGGGCACAGCCATGTTGGAAACAGTCTTACCCACTGCCCTTCTCAGAGCTGGCACAAAGAAGGGCACCAGAGAAAGTCTTAAGGTTATCTTCCCATGTGGGCAGAACCCGGAGCAGCGAAGATTTTCAAACCGTGCCCCACCCCAAGGAAGCAGCTCAGAGACAGAGGCCCTTGTGATCAGTCCTCATCCTTAGGACTGACCCTCCTCTCTGCTCTGTAAGAATTAAGTAGCTTACAAACATCGATACAGGTGCTTACTGAAGGGCAGATATCATTCTCAGCTCTTTGCAAATAGTTACTCATCTATTAATTCCCAATTCCCCTTGGAGGCGGGTATGAAACTGGGGCACAGAGACGTTAAGCAACTTGTTCAAGGTCACCCATCAAATCTGAGTCCATGCTCTGACCACTAGGCTACTGTAGAAGTTCCCAGACTCATTATCCAATACAAGGTGCTATCACGGAGGTGTATTACCTCTTTCTCCATTTTAAAAAGGAAAGACTCTTTAAAATTGGACTTGTTTGGGGGCACCTGGGGTGTTCAGTCAGTTAAGCATCTGACTTCAGCTCAGGTCATGATCTCACACTTTGTGGGTTCAAGCCCCACTTCGGGTTCTGTGCTGACAGCTTGGAGCTTGAAGCCTGCTTCCAATTCTGTGCCTCCCCCTCTCCCTGCTCCTCCCCTGCTCATGCTCTATCTCTCTGTGCCTCTCAAAAATAAACAAATGTTCAGAAAAAGTGGACTTGTTTCTCCCCTCCCCATTTTTTTGTTTACATTTTTTTTGCATTTCAGGGGAGCTTAAGTTATCATTCAGGCCCCGGATTACAAAAGAGTGAGGAGGATTGCAAGTTTTGAAGCATTCTTAGATGCCCTTGGTTATGGAGTCTGACACTAACAAGAAACTTTTATAAAGGCCCCCAAATTCTCCTCCAGATACACCAAGTGTGTGGAGGCTACTAGAGGAATCTCCATGCAGACAGAGTGGGTGGTATTTACGGCTGCTTGCACGTTAGGAGCAGCTGGCTAAGAGGGTACCTTTAGGACAAGTTCATGGAAAGAGGGTGTGTGACACTGGCCTCCACAGGTGCATCATCATTCCTATTTGTACTGATGCCAGCTCTTCTCAGGCCTGTATGCAGTGCCAGTTGGGCCATACAGCCTGTCCCCAGGGTCCACACTGGAGAGGGTGTGGGGGTGAGCCTTCGGAAGCTCCAAACATCTCATCCCTGAGCCGAGGCTGTTATCTGGGAGAGAATCCAGGGAGGAACAGTTCTATGTAAAAATCTGTTAATGAATGAGCTCTGAGAGGAGTCTTCAGAGATAAAAAGAAGAATGGAACAGACATCGTGAAGCAGAGGTGTGGCCAGAGAGGGAGAGAAAAATAAAGATGCCACCAGATTCCTCTCTGAAATCAGGTCCAGCATCATGGAAACCATGGCTGTACTTCCTGCTGGGGTTTCAGGAAGCCCTCATTGCCCATCACAAATGCTTCTTTAACTTGTCAGCTTATGTTTCCATACCTTGGATACAAACAAAAACAAAAGCACATAAACAAACAAAACAACCATGATTAAGAATCTAACCTATAGGGGCGCCTGGGTGGCTTAGTCGGTTAAGCGTCCGACTTTCGCTTGGGTCATGATCTCGCGGTTCGTGGGTTCGAGCCCCGCGACGGGCTCTGTGCTGACTGCCAGTTCAGAGCCTGGAGCCTGTTTCAGTCTGTGACTCCCTCTCTCTCTGACCCTCCCCTGCTCACGCTGTCTCTCTCCCTCTCTCCTAAAAATAAATAAAACATTTAAAAAAAAAAAAAAAGAATCTAACCTATAACAGGGGCACCTGGGTGGCTCAGTGGGTTGAGCGTCCGGCTTCGGCTCTGGTCATGATCTCATGATTCATGGGTTCGGGCCCCACGTTGGGCTCTGTGCTGACAGCTCAGAGCCTGGAGCCGGCTTCAGATTCTGTGTCTCCCTCTCTCTCTGCCCCTCCCCTGCTCACGCTGCCTCTCTCTCTCTCTCAGAAATAAATAATTTTTAAAAATTTTTAAAAATTAAATATCATTGTGTGTAATGACTGAACACACTTACTACTTAGTCCCGTAGGTAAAGGGGGACCATTCTCAGATGCTGGCAAGCAAAAAGAGTTCCAGGATGCATTCCAATATGATACTAAGTACACAAGCCCCAATTCGTTGAAGGGAGCTTTTAAAAAAGGATTCTAATCTTTTAAAAGTAAGTATTTTTATTCATCCCTTTTTAGGCAATAGCGTGATTTTGAGTCCCCCTGATGGAAGGAAATGAAGCCCGGTTGTACCAAGCATCCAGACGCTTCAAAATAGGTCACTGGCCTCAAGAACTGACCCCAGCCAATTCTGTTGTTCTGACTGGGTGGGCAGGAACGAGACCATAACACCCCAGGTGAGCGGGCTGTGCCCACCTGTGGGCTGTTCCTTACCATCAGTGCCTAATGCGGAATGAGGAGAGAGTGAGGATGATTTACCTGAGGCTGACCGTACAGTGAACCTGATCCGGAAGATGATAAGCCATTTGGCAAAGCCTATATATTTGGCCAGTTATAAGGGCGAGCTGGAATCTATGAAGAGCAAAGGTTGATAGGGAGCCCTTGCCCTGCAAGGTGGCCCAGCTCTCATAATTCAGAATTTAGTTACAGATTTCAGCTACAAGGGAGATGAGAGATTGGCTTGCTGGACTCATCAACATGCCTTTTTCCCTCCAGTTCCAGGCTTCTTCTCAATCCACAGACAGAGCACAGAACAAGCAAAGCCCAGAGATACCGCAGGTGGGGTTCAGTGAGTCTCGCCATAAATGTTTTTTGGGTCCCTGAGGGCATATAAAAGTTATGTTTATCCTATACTGCAGTCTATTAAGTGTGCAATAGCATTATGTCTAAAAAAACCAATGTATGTTCCTTAATCTTAAACTATTACTGCTACAAAATGTTAACCATCATCTGAGCTTTTAGCTGGTTCCAGATCACAATAAATACAATGGCAACGAGAAAGTCTGAAATATTGCGAGAATTACCAAAATGTGACACAGGACACAAAATGAGCAAATGCTATGGTAAAACATGGTGCCGGCAGACTTCCTTGCCACAGGGCTTCGATTCATAAAAAACAAAAACCAAAAACAATCCATAGCTGCAAGGCACAATAAAATGAAGTATGCCTGGAAATTCTTTCAGTAACACTCTCCCAGCGTCCTCCCTCCCACTCCTTGCTTCTTTCCACTGCTCTGTACGTTACTCTACTTAACACTTTCAAAATTAGGTCATTTATCCCCTTGATGTGATATAGTGAAATAGCAAAAGAACTGAATCGGCAACTGCTTAAACTTGAATGCGCGAAAATGCTCACTCAGCATACTATAAACAAAACTTTTGCAGGAAAATTGGAAATAACATTCACGTCCATTAAAATGATGACAGAGAATTACACAGCACGGAATGATAGCCACCATAAAGTAAAAAAAACAAAAACAAACAAACAAAAACTAACAGAACTCAATAGCATGTTTATGAATATATTCAGATATGCACATTTACTTATGAACCTAAGTGAAATATTATTTGTGTTTTGTTCTTTCAGTCAATATTTAATATACCAGCCACTGTTCTAGCCATCAAGATTACAATGGGAAACATGACTCCTCCTCCTAGGAGTTTATAGTCTGTTGGGGAGCAGACATTAACTCCCTTAAATTTAAGGGGCGCCTGGGTGGCTCAGTCGGTTAAGCATCCGACTTTGGCTCAGGTCATAATCTCATGGTTCATGAGTTCAAGCCCTGCGTCGGGCTCTGTGCTGACAGCTCAGATCCTGGAGCTTGCTTCGGATTCTGTGTGTGTGTCTCTCTCTGCCCCTCCGCTGCTCATGTTCTGTCATGTCTTTGAATTAGTGTTCTTGTATTCTTTGGGTAAATACTTAACAGTGCAATTGCTAGATTGTAGGGTAGTTCTATTTTTAACTTTTTGACGAATCTCCATACTGTCTTCCAGAGTGGCTGCACCAGTTTGCAATCCCACCAACCGTGCAAGAGGGTTCCCCTTTCTCCACATCCTTGCTAATACCTCTTGTTTCTTGTGTTGTTGATGTTAGCCATTCTGGCAGGTGTGAGGTGTTACCACAGTATAATTTTGGTTTGCATTTCCCTGATCATAAGTGATGGTGAGCATCTTTTCATGTATCTGTTGGCCATCTGGATGTCTTCTTTGGAAAAATTTATATTCATACCTTCTGCCCATTTTTTAACTGAATTATTTGTTGGGTGTTCAGTTTTATAAGTTCCTTTTTTTAATGTTTTTTATTTATTTCTGAGAGAGAGACAGACAGTGTGAGCAGGGGAGGGTCAGAGAGAGAGGGAGACACAGAATCTGAAGCAGGCTCCAGGCTCTGAGCTCTGTCAGCACAGAGCCCGATATGGGGCTCGAACCCACGAACCGTGAGATCATGACCGGAGCCGAAGTTGGACGCTTAACCAACTGAGCCACCCAGGTGCCCCTTATAAGTTCCTGATGCATTTTGGATACTGACCCTTTATCAGATATGTCATTTGCAAATATCTTCTCCCATTCTGTAGACTGCCTTTAGCTTTGTTAATTGTTTCCTTTGCTGTGCAGAAGCTTTTTATTTTGATGTAGTCTCAGTGGTTTATTTTTGCTTTGATTTCCCTTGCCTCAGGAGACATATCTAGAAAGAAGTTCCTATGGCTGATAACCAAGAAGTTACTGCTGGTGTTCTCTTCTAGAATACTTATGGTTTGAGGTCTCACATTTAGGTCTTTCATCCATTTTCAATTTGTTTTTGTGTATGGTATAAGAAAGTGGTCCAGTTTTCCTAATACCATTTGTTTTCCCATTGGATATTCTTCCCTGCTTTGTACAGGATTAGTTGACCATATAATTGTGGGTTCATTTCTGGGTTTTCTATTCTGTTCCATTAATCTACATGTCTGTTTTTGTGCTAGTACTATACTGTTTTGATTATTACAGCTTTGTAATATAACCTGAAGTCTGGAATTGTGATGCCTCCAGCTATGCTTTTCTTTTTCAAGGTTGCTTTGGCTATTTGGAATCTTTTGTGGTTCCATACACATTTTAGGATTGTTTGGGGGTGCCTGGGTGGTTCAGCTGGTTAAGTGTCTGACTTCAGCTCAGGTCATGATCTTGCAGTTCATGGGTTCAAGCCCCGTGTCAGTTCAGAGCCTGGAGCCTGCTTCAGATCTGTGTCTCCCTCTCTCTCTGCCCCTCCCTCACTCATGCTCTCTTGCTCGCTCGCTCTCTCTCAAAAATAAACATTAAAAAAAATTATGATCGTTTGCTCTAGCTCTGTGAAAAATGCTGTTAATATTTTGACAGGGATTGTGTTAAATCTGTACATTGCTTTGGGTATAGACATTTTAACAACATTTCTTCAAATCCATGAGCATGGAACGCCTTTCCATTTCTTTGTGTTATCTTCCATTTCTTTCATCAGTGTTTTATAGTTTTTCAGAGTATGGGTCTTTCACCTCTGTAGTTAGGTTTATTCCTAAGTATCTTACTGTTTTGGGTGCAGTTGTAAATGGAATCAATTCCTTACTTTCTCTTTCTGCTGCTTCACGATTGATGTACAGAAATGCAACAGATTTCTGTATATTGATTTTTGTATCCTGTAACGTTACTGGGTTTGTTTATCAGTTCTAGCAGGTTTTTGGTGGAGTCTTCTAGGTTTTCTATATAGAATATCATGTCATCTGCAAAGAGGGAAAGTTTGACTTCTTCTTTGCTGCTTTGTCTGATGGCTAGCACTTCCGGGAGTATGTTAAATAAAAGTAATGAGAATGTACATCCCTATCTTGTTTCTGACTATAGAGAAAAACTCGGTTTTTCCTCATTTAGGATATTAGTTGTGGCTTTTATCGTATATGGCCTTTATGTTGTTGAGGTACGTTCCCCTAAACCTATTTTGTTGATGGTTTTTATCATGAATGGACATCATACTTTTTCAACGGCTTTTTCTGCATCGAAATGATCAATATGGTTCTTATCCTTTCTTTCGTTAATGTGATATATCACATTGATTGGTTTGCAAATACTCAACCATGCTTGCAACCTAGGAATAAATCTCACTTGATTGTGGTGAATGATTTTTTTTAATGTATTGTTGGATTTTGCTTGCTAGTATTTTATTGAGAATTTTTGCATTTATGGTCATCAATGGGCAGATCATCTAAACAGAAAACCAGCAAGGAAACAATGGCTTTGAATGACACACCAGACCAGATGGACTTGACAGATATATTCAGAGCACTCCATCCTAAAACAACAGAATACACATTCTTTCCAAGTACACATAAAACAGTTTCCAGAATAGATCAAATACTAGGTCACAAAATAGGCCTCAACAAATATAAAAAGACTGAAGTCATACACGCAACTTTTCTGACCACAGTAGGATGAAACTAGAAGTCAAGCACAAGAAAAAATCTAAAAGAGCACAAATACATGAAGGTTACACACTATGTCACTAAAATTAATGGGTCAGCCAGAAAATCAAAGAAGAAATCAAGAAGTAGATAGAAACAAACAAAAATGAAAACACAAGGATCCAAAACCATTGGGATCTGGCAAAAGTGATTCGAAGAGGGAAGCTTATTCCCTTACAGACCTACCTCAAGAACCCAGAAAAATCATAAATAATAATCTAACTTTACACATAAAGGAGCTAGTAAAACAACAACAAACAAAACCTTAAATCAGCAGAAGGAAGGAAATAACAAAGGTTCGAGCAGAAATAAATGATATGGAAACAAACAACCCAACAGAACAAATCAATGAAACCAGGACCTGGTTCTTTGAAGAAATTAATAAAATTGATGAAGCTCTAGGTCATGCTTATCAGAAAGAAAAGAGAAAGGACCCAAATAAATAAAACCACAAATGAGAGTGGAGAAATAACCACCAACACCACAGAAATACAAACAATTACAAGAGAATATTATGAAAAACCCTATGCCAACAAATTGGACCTCCTGAAAGAAATGGATACATTCCTAGAAACAATAAACTACAAGACTAAAACAGGGAAAAATAGAAAACTTGAACAGACTGATAACCAGCAAAGAAATGGAACCAGTGATCAAAAAACTCCCAACAAACAAGTATATTTGTCCTGTCATGGTAGCATCTACTTGTAGATTTGGGCTGTGATAAAACAAGAATTTGTATTTCCTGGCTGTAGCGTGCATAAGAGTATATTACTTTGACACATTTGGAAGGAATAGTTATAGAAAGCTTTGAGAAAAAAAAAAATGGTTCAGGCAGACATCGTTTTCCCAGGGGACGTGGGTGGCCATGTAAGGTGGGGGGCGTCAGGCCCACAGGAACTTAACACTCGTACACGGCAAGTCTGCTGACATTGCAATACCAGCCATCTCTCAATGTGAAAGGGCTAGCAAGACTATTAAATTATTTCTGATTAGACTTATTTCTTTACAAAGACCTACAGATAATTAACAACTGTTTCTAGTACTTTTTAGGAGCTCAGCCTTAAACTTGAGTGTGAAGTAAGAGTGAAGGGTTTTGCCTGCCACCTATTGCATGCATTCAAAAAAAATCTCTGATTGGGACCACAGAAATCTTCCCTACTAAGTTTCTGAAGTGTTGTGTGGACAAGCCCTTTGGGTGGTATGAAAAAGTTCTGGCCAATGCCTATCATAAGTCATGTCAAAGAATTACTAACAGGCATCACAGTTCTTTTTCGAAATTGCTTATGTATTTTTGTAAATGGCATACACTCATTTTAAAGAATGAAGAAGAAAATTTGGAAATATCTCCCACAGTTAAGTGTGAGGAGCATAATCCTCTACATCTCTGTCTATTCACAGAGATCTGCTGTTGTAAGTTCACATAAATGGATTAGCTTCTTTTTAAAAACAAAAAGAAGGATATATAAAGCTTAAAAATATGTAAAACTTGGGGTGCTTGGGTGGCCCAGTCAGTTAAGCATCCAACTTAGGCACAGGTCATGATCTCCTGGTCTGTGAGTTTGAGCCCGGCATCAGGCTCTGTGCTGACAGCTCAGAGCCTGGAGCCTGCTTCACATTCTGTGTCTCTCTCCCTTTCTGTCCCTCCCCTGCTCACTCTGTATCTCAAAAATAAATATAAACACTAAAAAAATTAAAAATAAGTAAAACTTGATTTGGGGGCTAGAACTCGGGATCATGAAAGGCTGGATGAAGCGGGCTTCAAGGTTACTGGGATCTATTCTTCAAATGGGTGCTAATTTACAAGACTATGTTCATTTTGCAAAAAAAAAAAAATGTGAGCTGTACATTTATGATTTATGTACTTTTTCAGTTTGGAAGTTATACTTGAATAAAAATTTTTACTTAAACCCCCTTGATTAAGGAAATCAATACTCCAAGCAGATGATGGAAAGGGCCTGGGAGAAGAAACATACATAATCCTAGAACCAGTTAAGTCCATCTTAAAAAATGCATCCTTTACATGTCAATGCACTTTCACACAAACTTACTAGGCAACTCTAAGTCCTAGACTGGGTAAGTGGTATTCACCTTCTTCAATGTGATTAAACACAAGTTATAAACATAGTTTTACAAAGAATCTTCTGTGCTCAGTGAACACCTATTGGGGAAGTCTTAGATGTAGCAACATATTACAAAATAGCCTGCCTTTGCTATGAGAAATAACCTAAGCGGATAAGCTGTACTTTCCACAAATTGATTAATCAGCCATAGTGTGTTAGAAACATTAACATCATATAGATATAGAATAACAGTTCATCAAAAAGTGAGATTTATTAAGGATATACAGGTGTGATTTCCCCCCTTTCGATCAGAGACTTTGTCCATTTCTTAAAACATTTCTATACATGCTTTGCTATATTTTGACTTCACTACTGAAACCGAAATAAACAGGTAACTAACCAAATGAGGAAATTAATCCAAGTACTTTTGTAAAAACAAGCAATAAATCCAAACACAGCAAATTTCACAATCCAAATACCCAATGCCTCCAAATATGCTTGCCTTTTCCAGGGTGGGGACACAACCAGGGGAGCTGAGTTAGGGTGTTGGGTTTTGGGTGTTGGGCCCCTTCATAGACCCAAGAGTCCTCAGGGGTCCAGGATGGCTGGGAAGATAATCCACACACTCGATTGCTACATCCAAAGAGTAAGATGGGAAGTAAGAGGTGAGGGATAAACACTAACAGGCATCTGGGAATGCCAATAAAAAGTAGAGAAGTAAGAAAATCAGAGAGTAGGGACAGTGAACCGACCTATCATAAGCTCAACTGGAAGTGCTGGATATATATTGGAGGATTGATTGTAATGTTATTCCTGGGTCCACACTTACAGGAGAGCACGTGAAGTCACTGTGAAGGCCGATAACCTGAACTACGCCATTTCTCCTGCAATCCTCTGAGTATCTCCCCAGACACCTGACCCTATTTAATTTCTAGGTTATCCAGCTAATTAGTCTCTTTACTCTAGGTCTTTCATCTATCACATTGAGTTTACAATCGGGCTCTTGTGTCTTTTCGCCATATGGAACGTGTCCAGTTTCTGTCGGGGATGATCTGTACCCGTGAGGCTTACCAATGGGATGAAATCTGGAGTTCATATATTCTTATTTTCAGCTTTGCACTTCCTTTAGTCCATCAAGTACAATTCCTTCACAGAAGACCATGGAAAGCATAAGAGAGACTATTCGTCTTCATTATACTACTGATAACATGCCATTTTTAATGCTCTTGACACAATCTTCGAGGAGAAACTCAAAGCCAGTCAACACTTTCAATTCCCTAAAATTTATCATCAAAATATCCCCCCTTCCTGAAAATTGGTATCTTACCTATTCTAATTACCTATGCCTTTATTCTGTGTGCTTTTTTTTTTTTTTTTTTTTTACGGGTTCTGTCCACCTCTAGACTCCNACTCATTTCCTTCCACATCTTTCCATTCATCTTATTAATGTGGCTACAGGTAATCCATTACCAGGAAGATTGCACTGCAGTCCTTAGTTATTTATGGCTATATCCAGGTGACCTTCAAAGTTCTAAAACTTGCAGATATATATAAGCAGATATATAACATATATATCTATATGGTTATATATAACCTTATATACATATAACCGTATATATATGGTTGCCGGTACACAGAACCTCCTCTAATCCTCTGAATCCACCTTCTTTTTGGGAACACAATCAAAAGGCCACTTAACATCGTAAACCTCCACATCCATCCCAGAACACACCACATTGTCACTCACTTCTAAATACCTTACTGGACTTTGGGTGACACGCTACAGAAGTCATCTCTTATACATCCTGACTCTCACGCTTCTTCTTTGATGGGTGTCTTTTTTTCATTCACTCAGCAATACACAAAACCTACTCCATCATGTCAGGTAATGTAGGAATGGCAGCCAGGTGACTCTTCTTCTTTAGCTAGTAGCTTCAAGTCCCAGTCTGTGCTTTTCTTTTCTTTCTTTCTTTTTTAAAAAAAAGTCTATTCATCCATTTTGAAGACAGAGAGAACAAACAGGGGAGGAGCAGAAAGAAAGGAGAAATAGGAACCCACGCAGGCTCTGCATTGTCAGCACAGAGCCCGAGGCAGGGCTCAGTCTCACGACCAGGAGACCACGGCGTGAGCTGAAATCAAGAGTCAGACACTTAACCAACTGAGCCACCCAGGCCCCTTTGTGCTTTTCTTTTTCATGTTCACACCAATCAGTGGCTGATGCAGGTGAATTTCTCATGCACATCATCTACGTTGATTCTTTTCCATTTTCTCCCCATCATCTTCATTTATTTTTTTAAATTTTTTAATGTTTATTTTTGAGAGAGACAGAGCATGCACATGTGGCAGGGGAGTGGGGGGGGGGGCAGGCAGAAAGAGGGAGACAGAGAATCTGAAGCAGGCTCCAGGCTCTGAACTGTCAGCACAGAGCCTGACGCAGGGCTCAGACTCACAAACTGTGAGATCATGACCTGAGCCGAAGTCGGACGCTTAACCTGCCAGGCCACGCAGGTGCCCCATCTTCATCTTGGACTTCATCCCATTATCATCTTGGACTTCAAAATTTCAAGAGCTTCCTGCCAATTCATCTCTCCACCATGATCTGCAGCCTAATCAAACATCTGAGTTTACATAAACATATTAATGTAATTATCACAATGACCCAACAGAGGTAAGAGTCATTATTCCCCTTTTGCAAATAAATACACTAATTATTAAAGACTTTTAAAAATTACTGCACAAAACCGCATGAATATATGGGTAACCCAGAAATTTAAGTTTAGGTCTGAGTGCATTTAAACCCTCTTTCCATAACATTAGACTCTCTTCCAGACTAAGGCAACTCCTTAAGGAAAGTTGGCCAGAGTGGGAACTTACAGGAAGAATTATGGTGTTGGGGGGCACCTGGGTGGCTCAGTTGGTTAAGCACCCACCTTCAGCTCAGGTCATGATCTCAGGGTTCATGAGTTCGAGCCCCACATTGGGCTCACTGCTGTCAGCAAAGAGCTCACTTCAGGTGCTCTGTCCCCCCGGCTCTCTGCCCCTCCCCCACCCCCAGCACATGCACATGCTCGTTCTCTCGCAAAAGTAAACATTAAAAAAAAAAAAAAAAGAATTACGGTGTTGGTATGCAAATAACAAGAAACCCAAAACAGGTGACACCAAGAAAGAACAGATCTGTCTTGGAGTGGATTGGATATGAGGAGGAAAGAGAAATGTTAAAGATTATTTGAAGTTTTAGGGGCTGGCTTGCCTTCCTTTATACCTTCAAAGGCTGCGGGATGAGGTGGTTTAAGAAGGAAGGGTCTTCCAATTGTTCCGAGCTGTGTGTCCTTAGGAAAGTACTTAGCCTCTCTGTACCTTACACCTCAGTACAATGGTATTAGTAATATTAATAATAATAATATCTCTTTAAAAGGAAAGATAAGGATTATTAAAGTATAAAAACACTTGGCACACAGCACATATGCCCTCAGTATTTGTAAAATATGACTTGAAAGCATTCACACATTTCCTTTGCTTTGAAATAACTTAAACTTGCTTGCAATTATGTGGTGTGGATTTAATGATTTGCATTTCCTTCAAATTTGTAAATAAAATGAAACAAAGCAATCTGAGGCCAGAGCCCACAGCAGGCTGACTGATTTGGTAGAACACCCAGCAAGCCGTGACATGCTCCCGATTCTAAAAATGAGGTCAAGGAGAGGGTTTTAAACACAAATGAGCGTCTCTTCTCTTGGATCCGGAAGGGAACGGATCACATTTGCATGATGGGAAACATGAGTGGTTTCCTTTTCTTCACGGAAGGGACTTCATGAAAATCTAATCTACAGATTCACTCCCCTTACGATCAAAGACCGGGTTTTTCAACCTACTGCTCTCTAGATAGACTTCTCACTACAAGGAAAGGGGAAATACAATTAGAAGTAGCTGGTTAGAATGTCTTCCCTACAAAACTAGGGCCATTTTAGTGTTTGTGGTTCAGAAAAGCTCAGTTAGACAGAAGCTTTCATTTTAACGAACGACTAGGTAATTTTTCCTACTTTTTTTTTTCTTTCTTGGCAATCAAAAAAGAGGTCTACACACTTTCATTAGGTTGTGCTATTGCATTTAAGTGACTCAGTCCCTGGTGGGCTCCTTGTTTTCTCCCTGAATACTGTACGAGATTGTCGCTGTGCTTAAGTTCATGCCCATGCTTCAAGTGCGCTGGCAGGAACCCTATCTGCATTTCAGCCCAGTCCTTTTTTAATCCTTAAAGGAATGTTCTCAGGCTAATAAAGAGAAGAGAAGAATTATTATGCTTCAAGAATTCAAGCAAAACTTTCCAAGCAGTAAGGAGCCCCATTTAATCCTCACGCTGGATACGCTGGCATTTAACCCACCTGGCTGGTCAAGGAGAAACAGGTGAGTTGTTAATGTGACTTCCCCACAGGTCAGAAGAGTTTCTAGCACGGATGCAGTGACACAGGGCACCACATATCAATTCAGGAGGGACGGCTCTGACCCTGAACTTTGCAGCTGTTTCTAGGGCCTGTTCCTAGCGAACCAGGGCGGCGGATGAGGGCAGGAAGTGAGCTGCAATATCCTCATAAGTCTGGTTCCCAATGTCCCCTTTTCGGAGTTGTTGGAAAGGCAGATTTCTAAAAATTCCCACATCCCCTTCATCAGAACTCTTTTCATTCATCTGGATTATAAACAGAATAATCATTTCCCACACATCAGCTGTGCAGTCAAATAAGAGTATTTCAGGCATCTTCTCTGTACAGTAATAGGTTATATTTTCTCCTAAATGTTATGTAATCATATTATGACCGCTGTCCGTCATCGCTTGACTCCTTAAAGAAAACGTTTGGTGGCTCCACTCTTAGCACCAAATCCTCCCAACGGGTCCTGTATCATGGGCACCGGGAAAGAGGTACACGGAGAAGCCACAAAGACCCCGGCTGACCCCGAGCTCGGCACACCGTCCCCCCGCGAAGCCCACACCTCGCCCAAAGACCTCACACGTCCACGAAGGCACGCCTCACCCTGGCGAAGCTGGCTTTGCTCGAGCGAAATCAAATGAACTTCCTCCAAAGTCCCTCTCACTCGCCTTTTGAACACGGGCCCCTTTTGTCACTGTCTACCCGGGATAGTTTTGAAAGGGGGACAAAAACCACTCCGAAGGTTTGCTCTAGTCACGGGCACCGTGCGAATGCCTCCCTCTACGGGGACACTGGCAGAAATCGGGACAACTCACTAGTTAGGAAAGATCGCTGCTTCGCGATGAATGGGTTTGCACCCCCGCGCGAAGACATCGAGAAAGCAGGCGATCATTCCTTTCAGGCAGCCTCCTGGAAACGACAACCGCGTTCAGAGGAAGAGCACGTATCAGAGACCACATTAATCAGGGCTCGCCTCTGAGGTCACTGTGGGACTGTCCTCCCCCCCCCCCCCCCCCCCCCCGCGCGCCCNCCTGACATGAAAGGGATCATTTTTCAAAAGTCAGTGCCTTGCTGCCAAGGCTGTCCCTGCCCTTTTGAGGAAAGGAAAAAGCTAACGGTGCCCCAGAGCTCAAGTTCAGTGTCAGGAGCCCCACAGCCATGGTCACCAGCAGATGCCAGGTGTTCCTTCCCAGGTAACAAACTAGGTCTGCAGAAATCTTGGGAGTTTCTTACCATTGTGATCCAGTCTTCCCTCCCTGCGGAGTCCAGCAGCCGGGAGCTGTTGCTGCTGCTGTGCCGCTCCCACAGCCACGGGAGGCTTTGGAGGCAGAGAACGTTTCATGTGGTACAAATGTATCGCCACCGATTACATCTCAGTCCCTCAACTGCTGGCCTGCATGCTTTGGAAATCGGCCAAACCAAGCGCGAGGAGAAAGGGCTGCAGTTTGCAATTTCAGAATCTCCCCCTAGAACCTGCTCTTTGCAACGCGGGTCTCTCGTGGAGCATTTTAAGCAAATAGCGAAGGCTGCTACTACGTTCAATTAGATCTCGCTCTCTTTCCCTTTTCATCCGAGATGGGTTGTTACTTTGTGGGATGAAATCATAGCAGGAGCTCACGCTGACCCAGGGGATGCGGGCACTCTGCCCGCTTCCACATACCTTCAACCTGACCAGAAATGCCACTCTTCCAATCAGAGAGGAGGGCCCCGGCCAGACCGGGAGGAAGGGAGACGGCAAGGCTGGCGAGCACCCGAGCCCTCGAGGGTCCCGGCAGCTCCCGGCCTGGGGTGCCCAGGACCAAACACAGGACTGCAGCGTTTGGTGTCGCACTGTCACATCCAAGCAGGTGCGAAGAAAAGTTCTCTTCTCATCGAAGGAGTCTACGAAGCACAGCTTTATCCTGAAGAATAAATCAGAAGTTCTTCACCTGCAGGGACTGCACTCTGCCAGGATGCTTCAAATCAAGCCGGGTCTGCTCACTCATACCAAATCACTGGCTCTTTGTTTTTCCTAAGTTTCGACAACATTTTGTTGCTTTAAAACGTATCCGTCTCAGAAGGATTCAATCACACAGTCAAAGCTCAGGCCAGAACTCTTTAAAAGAATAATACAGGGGCGTCTGTGTGGTACAGAGAGTTAAGTGTCCGACTCCTGATTTCGGCTCCGGTCATGACCTCACGGTTTGCGGGTTCAAGCCCTGCACTGGGCTCTGCGCTGACAGTGCAGAGCCTGCTTGGGATTCTGTCTCTCCCTCTCTCTCTGCCCTTCCTCCATTCACATTCTCTCTCTCTCTCAAACATAAATAAGCATTTAAAAATAAATAGATAAAATAATAGTACACATAAGCAAAAAATACCTATTAATTGCTAACCTGTTTATCTACCTTTCCTTCCTCACTTTCTGTAAATTCCAATAAGCTGGTTGTCACATTGGTTTTACTCCCTTCTATGTGCCTCATACAACATCTACACATTGTATAATATCTATTGGCTGAATTAGTTAACTCTCCATAATTGTTGGAAATGTGGGCTGTCCCACAAATTGGTAAAATTCCTTTTGCTTGGAGCCTGATGTGTTCTAGGCTTGGGTTGGGTTCCTCTCATGATGGCTTTCCTTGCACCAAAAAAGAAAGGTCCAGGGGCACCTGGGCGGCTCAGTCGGTTAAGCGTCCGACTTCAGCTCAGGTCATGATCTCACAGTTCGTGGGTTCGAGCCCCACATCGGGCTCTGTGCTGACAGCCAGCTCAGGGCCTGGAGCCTGTTTCAAATTCTGTATCTCCCTCTCTCTCTGTCCCTCCCCTGCTCACTCTATCTCGGTCTCTCTCTATCTCTCTCTTGCTGTCTCTCTCTCTCCCTCTGTCTCTCTCTCAGAAATAAATTAAAAAAAAAAACATTAGGAAAAAAAAAAAAAGAAAGGTCCACACCTCCTAAGAGGTGAGGCCAGAAAGGGCAGGAATGACTTCTGGCAAAGCTTGAAATTCGACACAGGAATCAAATTCATGCTGATGGCCAAGGGTTCTGATTTCTTAGAAAGAGTCCATGGTGTTCATGAGGCCTGATCAAGAAACAGCTGTGAATCCATAGAGTCCAAGTAAACAACTCCCTTTTCACTCCCAGTAGGCAAGTCTTTCAAGAGAGAGAAGCAGAAACAGTTGGCAAATCAGGTGTCCAGATGAGACACCAGAGGTCACTTCCATGGCCAAGATGTAGCTCGGTGCTTGTGACAAAGGAGGTTCTAGAATCTTACTGAATTCCTGTGCAGCCTTAAAGGACTTCCCTGGAACCCTGAAATGGCAGATACTTGCCCTCAAGCTGGGAGGAGCCAACACAGCCCGATGTGGGGGTCTCAGCTCAGTTTTGTGTCCCATCTCTACGACACTCCACACTGCTGAGCTGCCCCCTGCACCACGCCGTGACACGTGCCCTCATCTGGAATGCAGCAGTGACGCTGACTGGCGTGTGACCAGGAAAAGGGCCTTGTCCCGGGGCACCTGGGTGGCTCAGTCAGCAGAGTATCCCACTCTCGATTTCAGCTCAGATCACTGTCTGACCATCTGTGGGATCAAACCCTGCGTCAGGCTTGGTGCTGAGCACTGTTTGCGATTCTCTCTCTCCCTCTGCCCTTCCTCTGCTCACACTGTCTTTCTCTCTCCCTCTCTCAAAACAATAAAAAAACAAAAATAATTATTAAAAAAGCTTTGTCTCCCTCTTTTCTGTTAGCCTCTGGAAACCCCCTACCGTGGCATCAGTGAAGCATCTTCCTCTTCTTCTACCTGTTCTTCAAAGTTCAAGGTCATTCCTCCCTCCATCACGAAGATGTCCCTCATGGCTATGGCTCTCAGCAATTTCTCCTCTCTGTGGCTGGCAAACGCATTATTCCTGTACACAGTTTGTGAGAGGCATCCCACCGACTGAAGACGAAGCTAAGACTAGTCATCATGGTAGTTCAGGGGCTTCATGAACAGGCCCCTTACACGCCTGCAAATCGTCACCACTCTGTCCCAAAGAACCCCTCAATCACGGTACTTGTTCCTGCTTCCCGGCCTCTGCACACACAGGGCCCACCCAAGAACTCCCTTACATACGTGTCAGAGCCCCACACAAATCTACGCAGAGTTAGAAGTGATGCCTTGTCCACCCTGAAAGATGCTCATTCGGTGTATGGGCACTGTTCGTCCCTGAGAACGGACTTCTTCAAATAAATTACCATTTGGCAGAAACCACAAAGGAACACGAAGAAGGATTTCTGAATAACCGTCTGTCTGGTGACTGAATCTGGAGTCTGTCGATGTTAAGACTTGTTTGGACACTTATGTTAATCAAAATTGTTAAGGCTTCTTGGCTTGGTTTTGTCAGAACATGATGAATCACTGAATCACATCCCCCTCATTGATACCCAGCCCCAGACGCCACCAGCAGGAAAGTTAGAAACTTCTGGTGAGAAGTGGGGGAAAAATTGGAATTTTCTATAAGATAGTAAATTCAGGGAGCCTGGGTGGCTCAGTCAGTTAGGTGTCTGAGTCGGTTTCAGCTCATGGTTCACAAGATCAAGCCCCACGTTGGGCTCTGTGCTGACAGCTCAGAGCCTGGAGCCTGCTTCTGATTCTGTGTCTCCCTCTCTCTCTCTCTAGGCCCCTCCCCTGCTGTTCTCTCTCTCTCTCTCTCAAAAAAATAAACATTTAAAAAATGCAAACATCCAAAAAGCCAGTCTTTTCCTCTTGCACCTCCGTGATCCCATCCTCCCACACCAACCCCCTAACAACGAGTCATTTCAGACACAGAATGAAGAGTCTCAGAGCCAGGGATGAAAGGCCCAGTAGAAAGCTGCCTCTACCCCTTTGAACTTGAAAGGGTGCAAAAAAAGAGAGAGAGAGAGAGAGAGAGAAACTCTTCTACGAATGTGTACAAATAGCTATACTAGCTCTTTTAGTGTTTTCTTATAAAAAATCCATGTTATCTCTTTATTGAAATCTTTATTGCATCTTCAAAAGATATTTAAAATGTATAGAAGGCTGGCCTGGCTGGCTCAGTCAGTGGAGCATGTGACTCCTGACCTCAGGGTCATGAGAACAAGACCCAGGTAGGGTGTCACGATTACTTACAAATAAAATCTTAAAAAAGTAAAGCAATATGAGAAGCCCACCAAGACAAGACTACCTCCTTCCAAAGAATGCTCGTGATTCATTGGTCAGTATTTAAAATGTTGGTCCTGCATGAATAAAGAGTTTACTTGGCATCCTCCACACCTCAAAAAAGTAGCCAGTAGAGACTACAAACTTCCTGTGGCCACCATGACACCCATTCTCTGCTGTCATAATCTCCTAGATCTAAGAATCTAGAAGAAATGAAGGATGGTAGGCTCCTAATCATTCCACAGCAGTTATGCCTGTCCAGCCCCTCAAGAGAACAGAGAGAAGGGTTGGGGGCTACTTATCTTTCCCTGGTTCTCACGTCGCAACTTTGAACCCCAAATCCCATCTTCCTATACTGCCTTGGTGTTTTGCTCTGTCATTGGGGTACATGTGGCCTCACCCACCCCACCCACCCCTGTCCAGCCCCATGGCTGTAACCAGTTCAGAAGGCAGGGCTACGGGAACACCAATGGACCAGTGATTACAGGATCCCTGAGAAACAAGCACATGGGCGAGATGGCGCGTTGAAATGTAATCTCAAGTGGCCCTTGAGGCTGTGGTCTAAGGCTCTGTGGTCCTCAGACCACATGTAGAGATGCCTTTCACTTTCTAAAAAGGTGTCAAAGGTTTCTGTTTCAGTAGATTGGAACTGATGTTGGCAGATGAAAACTTAGGTCAAGACAATGAGAAAAAGAAACCAACACTTCCGAAAGCCACCCAAGATTGCCAAGTATTTATATTAGGAGAACAGTCACATGGAAGGAAAAAAAAACATTTAGGCAGTAAAGTATTTCCATTAATTCCCATCACGGTATTATTTATGAGATATGAAATCATACAGGACGGTTTCTAACCATGAGAGTGGATACACTAAGGGAGAAGATTAAGGAGACAGCAATAACATGCGTGTGCCCTCGGGGAGGGTAGCAGCCGTCATATGCAGAGTCCTCTGCAAGGTCAAAACTATCCAGTAGAAGACATGGAGCCTGCTTTGCAGACAATCGTGAATTATAGAGACGGCTGACTGGAGGCCCAGAATCTTCACAGGCCATCTCAGTTGACCCTCTCTGGTTTTGTGCCTGGGACCGTCTATTTTCTTCCAGGGGCACAGATTATGTTCCTGTTCTCCCTTTACACCACAGGAGGGGCTGCAGTGCAACAAGGGTAGCCTTCTCCAGCTTTCCCGGAGCCGCTGGTGACCAGTTTTCATTCCCAAGTACAACCTGCGTGAATGCCTCCAACTAGAAAAGAATGTGATCAATCAGTGGTTCCAGATCAGCTTCCCAAGCCATCCTCCAACTGACCCTGAGCTCAAGGGTTTCTCATGCAAGTATGTGTGCACATAGTGCAATTGTTATCTACTTTAACACCGGAAATCATTTGAAAGACGTTATTTTGATGAGGATAATCCAGGGACACATCTAAGCACGAAGTCACCTGATTTTTTAGCTAATGACTTTAATCACATGGAACTCACCGGACTGATTTACCCACAGATTAAAAGCAATCTGTAACTTATCTTCGCTTGCCCAGTTCTTTTGGCATCAATGATCACCCCAAGTAAGTAAGGTCTTCTGAGGCATATTGTCAAAGATGATTTAGGGATGGTAAATAAGGAGCCTAATGAAGTGAACTCTCCTTATTGACTCTTGGCCAGAATCACGTCTGTGCCCTTTGCTTGTTTCAGCTCTTAAACAGTCTTTAAAGGCAGCAGCCAAGTTCAGTTCTGATTTTGCCTGAAAGAATTCAGCACAAGCCCATCTAAAAAAACGTTCAGTCAAATGCAGCTACAGCCATAGCTGTAGACAGCTACCTCAAGTCCCACTTGAGGTAAAGTTCCACTCTATCCGGGCTCGCTGGTCAGGCCATTTATGGTGCAGGATGGAGCTGGCGTGAGGCCGGAGGGGCCGGCTCTCCCCACACCACGTGCTCTAAGCTGGGTACCCGATGAGTCCAGGAAGCCTGAATTTGAACGTGACCTTCCAGGCCATTCTGAAGAAGTACTTGTCCAGGTAGGAAGATGGAACATATTTTACTTAAGGGTAATGTCAGCTTGATTTGTAAGCTTCATATATTTAGAGGTATAAGACTTTGAACACTGGGGTGGGTATATTCATTCTCCCCTTGCTCCATTTTGCTAATCAAAGGTGTATCTTGGTTTGGTTCAATTTAATTAACTCTCGGTTGGGCTTCTGAGGGAATGAGAATTTGCAGACACCACGGTAAGGCTTGGTAGCCACTGGCTAAGACACCACTGGCTAAGGCTTGGTAGTTGCATGTGACTAAGTTTAAATTAACTAAAATTAAATAAAATAAAAAACTTCAGTTCCTTAGTCACCTTCGCCACATTTCCAGTGTTCAGTAGTCGTCTGAGGCTTGTGGCTACTGTATTGGACAGCACACCACAGAACATTCTATTGGCAGTGCTTCCTCAGAGGACCCTAAACAGAGCAAATAGAAAATGGGGAATACTGGGACTTCTGAACTCTGAGGGCACAAATCCGCAAGGAAGTCTGCATATTTGGAATGACAGTCTGGAGCGGCCATCATAGATGCACATGTTTGCAGATGGTCTAATTCAGAGGCCTCACGCTGGCCACCTGTGGAATGAATATTTTCTGTATCTTCTGCCATGCAGTAAACACATTTTAAAAATGGGAACTCATTAAAATCTAATCTTTTAATTTCTCTTGAAAAATCAGAACATGCGGCCCCTCTGGGCCTACATTTTCATACTGGAACAGAGACCTGGAGCCAAGGACGTGCTGTCCCTTCAAAGGGACCTTGTGACTTCAGTCTACCAAAACCCTCCACTGGCCACTGCGTTTAAGGGACTTCCTGTCTCATTCTTTCCACGTATGCATTTGAATGGGAACAAAAATGTCTCCAGTATTGTAAAAAAAAAAAAAAAAGGGAATATCTATAATAAAACACCACAAAGATGCCTAGAACGATCCTGCTTATTTTTTCTGTATATATTTAAATAAATAACTTCCACTCACTTATCCAAATGGTACTACAATCTAGAGAAATAGGATTCGTGAATTACAAAAGAAGTGAATGTTCTAATTTCCAGTAATTCCATACTCAACACCCTAGGCTTTCATCCTTGATGAGGGACGAGGGGAGGGTCGGCAGAGACGTGATTCCTTCCTCCCTTGTCTACTGCCCCACCACAAGGAAACATACACACAACACACACACAACATACACACATACAACACTCACAGACACACACAACACACACATATGCACCACACACCCACAAACCATACGTGTGCGCAGGCACACACACGCGCGCACACACACACATCCGTGTCCCACAGGTAGAGTGGGGCTATAAAAAGGTCTAGCTATGCGTAAATAAAAATGGCCCCACTTCTCGCCTGGGTGGTTTAGTCGGTTAAGCGTCCGACTTTCGCTTAGGTCATGATCTCGCGATTCGTGGGTTCGAGCCCCGCGTCGGGCTCTGTGCTGACTGCCAGCTCAGAGCCTGGAGCCTGTTTCAGAGTCTGTGACTCCCTCTCTCTCTGACCCTCCCCTGCTCACGCTGTCTCTCTCTCTCTCCTAGAAATAAATAAAACATTAAAAAAAAATGGCCCCACTTCTGAATAAGATTCTAAATAATATCTGGGAGCCTAATGGGAAAATATCTAATCACACATAAGTCTTCATTCAAAAATCTAGTCTCATGCCCATGAATTTGTACCCATTTAAATTTAAGCTCCGTTGGGGCGCCCGGGTGGGTCAGTTTGTTAAGCATCCAACTTTGACTTAGGTCATGATCTTACAGTTGGTGGGTTCGAGTCCTGTATCTGGCTCTGAGCTGTCAGCACAGAGCCTGCTTCAGATTCTGTGTCTCCCTCTCTCTCTCCACCCTTCCCACACTTGCACTCTGTCTCTCTCTTTCAAAAATAAACACTTTTTAAAAAATTTCAATTCAGACTCCATTAAAGCCTAAATTGCGACTTTATCTGTCCTGTCCAATGCCATGATGTAGCAGATACTCAGTTCCCAGTAAATATTTGTTAAATGGAATACCAGAACACTCACAGGGAACAGAACATTTTCTTATAGACATTCTAGGTCTCTGCTATATATATTCTCCTTGATCTCAACCTGATGTAATGATATTATATTCATTTATTCCACAAACAGTTGATGAAAACCTCTTATGTGCTGGGGCTCGGCTGGAGTATTATTTTGGTATGCAGCTGTTTATTCTCTAAGTCATAGGTCATATATTTAGAAAGGGAGCTGCAATCATGTGAGAAGAATCTGATTTTGGACACTGCATTGCCTTTTTTAAAACGCTGTGTATGCACAAAACGGTTCTGTAATTAGTGCCTTATCTATTACAATAAACAAAATACCTATTATATCATCTATGTAATACTATTATTATGTCATCCATTTCTCAACCTTCATTTCACCTCCTGGCTCCAGCAAAAACTTGGCTTTCTCTGGGTCCACTCTTTTCTCTGTGGTCCCTCTCAAGGCAAAGCTGTTTTCCTTAGTCTTTGGACCACTGGCTGAGGATGGCAGTAGACTTCCTCCCTGTGCCTCCCTGCCACTTTGAGACCATTCTTTCCCCCCTCTTCTCCCCAAAAAAGCCCCAGCTCGAATTTCATGCCATCAGAGGAGATCACGCAATACTCAGTACCCTGAGTGTCCCCATGGTCTACTGAGCTCCCAGGCCAGCTATCTTCTCCATTATCTCTGCGATGGAATGTCTCCATCACTGCTTGTGTCTTAACCTCGGACGCATCAGGACACGTGTAAGAGACCTTCCCAGGGCTTTGGGGTCTTGTCTCCTTGAACCATCCCTTTCAATAACCCCCACACAGCCTCAGCCGCTGGCTCCCAAGTCATCACCACCAGCTGAGAACACTCCAGAATCTCAATGTAACGCACCCCACTGTCTGCCACAAGCCTCTATCTTTTCCTCTCACTTTCTCAGCTACCCCAAATCTAGTGACATTTCTTTTTTTTGCCCCCACTAGGATCAGCCACCCATTGATTATAGCACTGTGTCACCATATCTCAGCCCTAGAGGTCTTTTCCTCCCCTTCGTCAGCTGGAAATCAAATCCAATCGGTGCAATCGTGGTCGTCCATGTGCCTTCTACTTCCTGCCCTTCTCCTCTTCACTGTCCTTGCTTTGCCCTTCAGCACTTGACACAGGCACCCTTCATTCCTGCACCCGCGCAGCCGCACGTGGCTGGAGAAAAGCAAGCCTCACATCAGATCTACATCCCCAGGGGATCCCCGGTGCTCCTCATCGCTAATCCACTGATTCGCCCACTCTTCCAAAGGGCCACTTCACATGTTCTTCTCTCTCCCCCAAACTTCCAACACCTTCTGGAGGGTTTGTACTCTCAGCTTATGACCTTTGTTCTTACTTCACTTCCCCAGATCCCACTGCCTCCCCTGCCCACCGTCCAGGACCCGCCTCCCTGCTGGCACCAAGGGGGCACCTAACAGCAGCCCCTCTGCTTGTCCCTCAAGGATATCACTTCAGTAATTATCCCCTCTTCTACAAAAAAAAGTCAATTTTTTGCTCTATACTGAATCATTCCCATCAGCACACAAAATGCTGTTATTTCTCCCACCTTAAATAGGAACAAAAACATCTTCCCTTGTCCTCAGTTTCTCCACCAGCCACTGTGTCATTTCTTCACTTCCTGCAACAGAACGTGGAGAGCATCACCTATGCTGCCTCCCTTCCTAGCACTCCACTGACACGCCCTTGACCTCCACGTCGCCAGACCTAACGTCTGCTCTCAGTTCTACTCACACCTGACCTTTGAAAGCACGATGATCTTTCACACAACAGGCCATTCCTCCTCCTTGATACGATTTCTTCACTTGGCCTCTCAGTAGATCAAACCTTCCTGATTTTCTGTCGACCTCGCTGGCTGTTCTTCTTAGTCTACTGTGCACGTCTCTCCTCCTCCACCCAAGCTCTCCACTTTGTAGTGCCCTTGCATTCAGTCTTTGGTCTCTTCTCCGTCTACATTCTAGTCCCATGGCTTTAAATAGCAATTAAATGCCAATGACTCCCAAATTTCATCACCAGCCCCAAACTCCTTTGCCAGCTCCAGACCCATCTGTCCAACATCAATTCGATGATCCCACTTGAGCATCTACAAGGCATCTCAGACTCGACCTAACCAAACTGAATACTGCTCAGTCCGTCCTACCCCCTCTTACCTGCTGCCTTACTCAACAATGCCACTCTATCGCTGCAGACCAAACACTCTGGAATCACCCTCACTGGGATGGCTGCAATAAACCTTTCTTGTTGTTAAATAATGGAAAATAGCAAATGTTGGCAGAAACTGGAACCGTCATACGTTACTGGCTGGAATGTAAAATGGTGCAGCCACCCTGTGGAAAACAGTCAGGCAGCTCCTCGAAAAGTTAAAGCTAGGACTCCCAGACGACCCAGCATTTCCGCTTCCAGGCGTATACCCCAAAGAATGGACAACAGATGTTCCAACAAATACCCGTGTATGAGTATTTGGGGCAATGCTGTCACAGCAGCCACAAGGTATGAGCCACAACGTCCATCAGTGGATGAGTGGATAAGCAACGTGCGGTGTAGCCACACAATGAAATGTTATGCAGCATCAAAAGAAGTATCAACACATGCCACAACAGGGACGGACTCTGAAAACATTATCGTAAGTGCAAAGAGCTGGACACAAAAGATCACAGAGTATGCTATGATTCCATTTGCATGAAATATCCAGAATGGGTACATGCAGAGAGACAGAAAGTAGATTAGTGGCTGCCAGGAACCACACAGAGGTAGTGATCACACAACACCACGAGGGAACTAAATGCTGACTCGTACGCTTAAAATGGCTCATTTTAGGTTATGTGAGTTTCACCTCGATTAAAGAAGAAAAGAGAGAAATATCTCCCTTAACTCCTCTCTTTCTCTGATACTCCAAATGTAACCGTTACGACAACCATCTGGCTCTTTCCAGAGACATCCAGAATGCGACCCCTTTGTTCAAGGTCAACACCATCTCCCTTTGGATTACTGCAGTAATTATCCCCTTGTGCCATTGTTGACCCCTCTAACTGGCCCTCCACACAGCACCCAGTCGGAGCGTGTCATTCGTCAACTGCAACCCTCCCGGGGCTTCCCGCTTACTGTTCAGGCCAACCTTCCAGCAGTGGTCCACGAGGAAAGCTGACGCTCTCCCTCCTCATCCCTTCCCTGTTCCCTCCAGCGCAGCCACACTGGCCTCCCCCGTCTTCAGGGACGCCAGGCACATCCTCAGTTGGCAGATTCTCTGCCCCTGATGCTCTCCTGCTTGGAACCACTAAGCTAATTCCTTTACTTCCTTCAAGTCTTGGCCCAATCTCAGGTTGCCAGAGATGCTTCTCCTGCCCACCCATACAGATAACTCTGGTCCCTCTCAGGCTGCTCTACTTCTACTTTTTTCCATAGCACTTTTCTCTCCCAAAATATCTATGATAGCACAAAAGCACTGTTCCCCTTAGTTAGGGTGTAAACTTCATGAAGGGAAAGATTTGCATCTGTTTTGTTCCTCAATGTATCCCAGGTGTACAAAATGGCGTCAGACACCCAGCAGAAGGTGCGTAATATTTACTGAATTGAACAGATCTTCAAAGTAGGAAAAAACGGGTCATAAAACTCTTTACCAAATTGATAACAGGGACTGTCAAAGGGAAACGGAGGAAGAGAAGTGAAATTAGGGAGAGATACAAAAGGCATTTCATCTTCGCATGGAATGGTTTCTTTCTTTCAGTTAAAAATGATGAAGTGTTTTCAGTACTACAAAATCTTAACACGTGTCAATTCTGGATAACCTATGGGTGAGTACCAGTTATAGGATTCTATGCACTTTTTTGTACTGCTTAAATTTTCTCAAAATTTTAAGGGCAAGTAAGGAAAAAAATACTTTATGGTTTTTATAGAGAAGAATTCCTTTGTCCTTCCCAAAACAATAAAAATAATCTTCTTACGGGGCACCTGGGTGGCTCAGTCGGTTAAGCTTTGACTCTGGCTCAGGTCATGATCTCACGGTTCATGAGTTTGAGGCCGGGTCGGGCTCTGTGCTGACAGCTCAGAGCCTGGAACCTGCTTCAGACTCTGTGTCTCCCTCTCTCTCTGCCCCTCCCCCGCTCATACTCTGTCTGTTTCTCTCTCTCAAAAATAAACAATAGATAAATAAGTAACTAAAAAGTAATCTCAGAATTTCTGCAACAATGTCTTTTCTTGACAGAACACAGCCTCTGGGCAACTGCCCAGTCGAGTGGAGAAAGGAACGAACAGAGTTACAAGTAAAGAACCATGATTTTCACTGACTTCACCTCCTCCACACTGTGTTGGGGGACAATCTGAGCTGCAAGGGAACTGGTGTCCGGAAGGCAGCGCAGTGACATTACCGCCAGAGCCCACCAGGTGGCGTGCTGTGTGGGTCTCACCAGAGCCCGGGCTCCCAAGCATCCCCAAAGAAATGCCCTCTTTCAAATGCCCTCTTTCTGAGAGTTTTAAAGCTGCTTCAGCTGGTCTGTGATTGAAGTACTCAAGCTCAAGTCTAGAGTTCCGAGGAAAGCCCCCTGCAAACCCCCCCCCCAGACACCCTGTCGCCCCTTTCCAGGCGATAACCTGATATGACAGAACCCTACGATCTCAAGGCAAAACTAAAACGTATTTATTTTGGAAAAATAAGACTCAGTCATACACTCATCTCCTTTTCCAACATTTCACAGCAAAATAAAGGTTGTATTGCCAAGAGTTATAAAATTAGAGAGGAAATGAAAATCTGTTATTTTCATAATAAGGTCTTTCCTCTTAGCCAAAGCATTCTGAGTTCCAAAACAACTCAGATCCCCAAATGGCTGAGTTTCCAGAGGGAATTACTGATTTTAGGCATCGGTCGTGGGCTCGAACTTAACCAAACTTCAAACACGGCAATTTTTAAGCGATGCCTGGAACTACTGGATAGAACCTTTCAATATTATACCAGATCAGCATAGAAGCTGTATGTAATATGCTCGTATTTTACTCAGCAGATAGGTAAGATAGCCTTATTTTCTCACTGTAAAAGTGATACAAGCTGAAGTAATATTCATGTATTTAGAGGCTCATAAAAATAAAATACAATCACCTTTCTTTCTTTACCTTCTACCCCACTCTGTCCCAAGCCTTAAACTACTTNAGAAACCAAGAGTCAAACACTTAACCAAGTGAGCCACCCAAGTGCTTGCACTTGCAGACTTTTAGAAATATGATTTTAGGGGCACCTGGGGGGCTCGGTCGGTTAAGCCTCTGACTTTGGCTCAGGTCATGATCTCACAGTTTTGATCTCACGATTTGTGGGGTCNGAGAGCTGGCAAGGAGCAGAAAGAGAGGGAAAGAGAGAATCCCAAGTAGGCTCTGCACTGTCTGGGCAGACTCCAATGTGGGGCTCGACCCCATGAACTGTGAGATCATGACCTGAGCAGAAACCAAGAGTCAAACACTTAACCAAGTGAGCCACCCAAGTGCTTGCACTTGCAGACTTTTAGAAATATGATTTTAGGGGCACCTGGGGGGCTCGGTCGGTTAAGCCTCTGACTTTGGCTCAGGTCATGATCTCACAGTTTTGATCTCACGATTTGTGGGGTCGAGCCCTGTGTCGGGCTCTGTGCTGACAGCTCGGAGCCTGGAGCCTGCTCTGGATTCTGTGTGTGTCTCTCTCTGCTCCTGCCCCACTTGTACATTCTCTTTCTCTCTCTCTCTCTCGCTGAAAAATAAAAATTTAAAAATATTAAAATTAAAAAGTAAAATAAAAACATAGTGTTATTTTTTCTTTCACTGAGAGTTTACCATACACGCTATTCCGAAATATTTTTTATGACTTAACATTTTTATGATGGAATATGCCAGGTCAGAATGTTCATTCTCTTCAGCGACTGAATGGTCGTTCTCGGGATAAAATAACAGCAGCAGCAACAACAACAGTAATAATACAGAACACTTCTGCCCTGCTCACTCCGTGTCAGGCTCTAAGCGCTTTTCATGCCTGGGTCCAGTCACTAATGACAACCTTCTGTGACAGGTACTATTTATTATCCCCTTTCAGATGAGGAAGTCAAGGCAGAGATGATAAAGAACTTGCTCACGGCCACATGGCTCATAAGAGCAGGTGCTATAATTCAGACGCAGGCCACCGGGTTCTGAAGTCTGTGGTCTTAACCACCACTAGACTGATCATGCTCTACTTTGCTAAAGTCTCCCTGGAAATGGACATTTAGATTGTTGGTTTGCTGACGATTTTAAACAGTGCCACAATAAATATCCTAGAAAATATGTATCGTTATTTCCTGAAGATTCATTTCTAGAGGTGGGATTGCGCATACAGGCATTTAACATTTTGGTAGGTAACGCGGGACAGACCTCTAGAAAAGCTGCGTCTGGCCACCTTCCCCCCACACAATGCCGGATTCATGCCCCATGCTGCCTCTAGATCTTCTCAGTCATCCCTCTATTCCAATAAGCTGATAAACACCAAACAGAATCCTGGCGTTGCTTTCATTTGCATGGTCCTCATCACTCATGAGTTCGAGCAGCATTTCAAGTGTATATTGCCTGTTTATATCTACTGATCTCTGAATCTTGCTTTCTCACACTTTGGCCCATTGTTTATTGAGTTGTCTTTTTTTTTTTTTTCAATGTTTATTTATTCTTGAGAGATACGCAGTGTGAGCCGGGGAGGGGCAGAGAGAGAGGGAGACACAGAATCTGAAGCAGCTCCAGGCTCCGAGCTGTCAGCACAGAGCCTGATGGGACGCTTGATCCATCAACCACAAGATCATGACCTGAGCCAAAGTCGGACGCTTAACCGACTGAGCCACCCAGGGAGCCCCTAGTGATCTTCTTTTCCTCCTCAAATGAAAACTCACCTCCACCCCCATTTACTCAATGAGTAAGAACTCTATCTTCCCTATCTGCCCTTCTCTCTCAGCCATGCTCAGGAGAACAACCCTGTTTGCTCCTGCTTTGCAAGTGCTGGCACCAAACTTCCCTCTGAGGTTAGCGGGCTCCCCTGCCACCAATCTTTGTCTAAGACAATGTGGCCTGGCCTCTGGCACAGACAGCAGTGCACGTCTGCTTCCAAGCCACAGCGGTCCCCAGGGCGGTGTGAGAGTCTAAGCGCCATCCCTACAGAGGACTGAGCCCATTCAAGGGCTCCCTGGTGTCGCTGGCCTGGGCTCTCAACTTTTCTTCTGCTTTGATCCATCCCTTCCCAGACTACTGGTCTCCTCCAGGGGGCACTGTTGACCCTCTCACCTACCCAGGAGCATTTACCCCTTGGACCTCTCTACCTGTGCCCCAGCCCATGTCCCTTCTCCGCTGCAGAGTGAAAGATTATTTCAGGAAAAAATAATGCTGGTCATTCTAGGATATATTACTCCTCTTTCTTCACAAAGGACCTTCCTCAGATCCAGGCGGTTCCTGAGGATTTGGTCCCCTTCTAGCGGCTGAAGTCCCATAACTGAGATTCAACTTGGATCTCAGGAAGTTTGTTCCTGAACAAAATGGAAATAAAACAACAAAACCCCTACTTTGCTGGAACTGCCAGATCTGGTCGTTCTTTCCCATCTAAGACCATAAATGCCACCCACACAATAAACAATGACACAGAGTTTTATATAAACTGTAACCGTTTTGGTAGCAGCGTCCCTTAGGAAAAAACTGCGCTCTGAACTTTGAAGCCAGACAAGTGTGTTACGTAACAGGCTGGAGAACAACTGTTCTCCAGGAAATTATGATTTTCCTTCCTGTTCCTTCCCTTAGCCACCCCAGATTGGAGAGTATCTGAAAGCAATTTGGTTTCATTAAGTCAGGGATGTGATGGAAATTTATCGCAATCACTTACTGGGCTTTCATAAATCATCTTTTTGGAAATTAAAGGACACTGAGAGACCAACTTGTTGAAATTTCCACACCCCACAAGATTCTGTATTTTCCTTGGCATCGCAAAAATAAGCTCGCCGAACTCGCAATTGCAGAGAAAGAAATGAGAGCGCAGCTGAGTCGCTCGTGGGTGGGCAGGTGTTCACACTTCAACTGGACGTTTCCAAAGAGCAGAAAATGGAGAGCGGAGCCTGCATTCATGCCCCACTGCTGAGCCGCTGGGGGCCGCGGAATTGTCGATGTTGATGACTGAAGATGCATGGGTTCGATAACCTCCCAGTTTCCAAAGAGAGTCCCAGATGGCTGACGCATAAGGAAGGCACTTTGTGTTCCTGGATGCGTCCAGATGTGTCTGAGTGAACAGGCATCTGGCTCAGGGTCACAGCGCGCAGGCAAAGACCCGGGTGAGTCTGGAGGTGAATTCCGGAACAATCCTGCAGTGGCCAGCTCTGGGGTCAGAAGCTGGGCGAGGCCTGGGTGTATGTGGCCGTGCAAGTGTATGCTCTCGTTCACAGGGGTGTTGGGATTCAAATGAGGTACGGGCTTCAGCCATGTAGACCTACAGTAAGAGGTGAGGCTCTCCTATGCAACAAACCTAAAACCGATGTAATGCTGTGTGGCCACTGCGCTCAAAGAGAGGAAGAAAGAAAAGAAAAACAAAAAGAAAAAAGTGAAGCTCTCTGCTTGGTATTCCCAACTGGAGACTGACTTAGCCTGTTAAATGCAGCAGGCTCCTGGCTTACATAAGATCTATCCGTGACTTTATTGGATCAAAGGACTAAACCTGTAACTATTCTATGACAAAAGTAACCTATTTATACTATGTATCTATTGCATGTATTATATACGTGTGTGTGTGTGTGTGTATATATACATGCATACATGTACATACATACATACACACACACACAAATACACATACATTAAGCCTAAATGTTTTTGTTTTCCTGGTTAAAAGTCTCCGCTTAATCAATTACATGTGTTCCAAACACATGTGGATTTCAGATTATGGAGCCCATCTAATAATGACTTAAATGTTACCCAAGATAACAGCTGAGGTTTGACTACTTTTTAAACAAAACAGCAGAATCATTTGAGTTTGTTGTGTTTTTTTTTTTAATTTTTAATGTTTGTTTCGAGAGAGAGCCAGTGCCCGAGGGGCAGAGAGAGAGGGAGAGAGAGAGAATCCGGAGCAGGCTATGTACCGTTAGCAAAGAGCCTGATGTGGGGCTCACACTCATGGACATGAGATCACGACCTGAGCGGAAACCAAGAGTCAGACACCAAACCCACTGAGCCGCCCAGGCGCCCTGAGTTGTAAAGAATAGTTTAAAAGAGAAATTCAAAGAAAACAGAGAAATGGTTCATTTTCTCCTCTTAATCTCCAAATATCTTGATACGTTATGTGAAATGAGAAAGAAGAGGATATAAAAAGAGAAAAGAGACAGGGGTGACGGGGTGGCTCAGTTGGTTAAGTGTCGGATTCTTGATTTTGGCTCAGGTCATGATCTCACAGTTGTGAGACTGAGCCCCATATCAGGCTCTGGGCTGGGTGTGGAGCCTGCTTCGGAGTCTCTCTCTCCTTCTCCCTCTGCCTCTCCCCTACTCTCCCTCTCTCCCTCTCTCAAAAAATAAAATAATAAAATGAAATGAAATGAAATGAAATGAAATGAGACAGAAAGCTATTTTATGTATATAATGTTCAAGTATGAACTAAAACAGAAGTCTAAAATTGCATGTTAGCATTCAGGAGTACTATCATGTCTTAGAGGCACCTCAAAAGGATATTTCAATTAGCAGAGCACCCCATACCGCTGGAGTTCCCAGATCTAGATTTAAAGACTAAGATAACTTTCCTTTGAGTTAAAAATAACCAAAATGGTATGGGAATTTAAAGTAAGTCAATAGCAGAATGGGAAGACAAAGAGAGTGTAGGCCAGGCTCCATTTCAATACACATTTGCAGTGCGCCCTTGAGTAAAATGCAGCCTCTCTCTTTTGGTCCAATTTCCAAATGGAAATGGTCCCCATTCCCTTACAGAGGGCCAGTGTGAAGATCAGGAACATGGTACACAGTATAGATGAAAAACGTGAAAGACTGATGTTACAGAGCCTGGCTCTGATATTGATGCTCTTAGAAAAAAAATAATTTGGTCTGTGTTTCCCCTAGTATCAAATATGACTATTGTATGTTCTAGACCCCACAGCATAGGGTCTATTGAAAAAGATAAAGATAAAAATCATATAAAAGTGTTTCCTCCGGAAGGTAAAATAATCTTGCAAAGCGTATACATGAAGGACTGTTACTAGAAGCAATGTCTATTATCTTCCTGGGACTTTCAAGGGAAGAAAAAGATTGCTTGTGTGCATTAAAAGTATGTACAGGACCAGAACGTGCCGGTATTTCATCAAAGTGCTGAGAAACACCTCCAGAAAACAGAAAGAGCTTGAAAGGGTCAACCACAGAAACCAATGAGCGCTGTCTGCTTTTCTAAAATGAGTTTCGGGGCACCTGGGTGGCTCAGTCAGTTGAGTGTCAGGCTTCCGCTCAGGTCATGATCTCACGGTTCGTGGGTTCGAGCCCCACATCGGGCTCTGTGCTGACAGCTAGCTCAGAACCTGGAGCTTGTCTTCGGATTCTGTGTCTCCCTTTCTCTCTCTGACCCTCCCCTGTTCATGTGGTCTCTCTGTCAAAAATAAATAAAACATTAGAAAAAAATTTTAAATGAGCTTCAACTACCTGCAAACATTCCATTTCCCAAGACAAGAATTGTGTGAGTGTAATTAACTACCTGGAAATCCGTTGAGTTACAAATACGAATAAGCCCAGCCACACACGGACTGCTAACCCATGTGCGAATCACTTTATTATGCAGGCACTACAGAATTCGTTCCCAGGAGATACTTTTAGAATCAGCACCTTCAAGGAAGTCCGTCAGAGCTGAGAAGTCAATGAGAGATGCAGCCCAGTCCTCCCCTCGGTCGCCGCTGACCACCTCCACACGGATTCCCACTACTCTTCATTGTCTACACTCAGCTGACCTACCCACCCACTTCCAGGACTCAAGCCATCAACGTTCTGGAACCGTCCCGTATGCAGGGTCACCGAGTCCCTCCAACATCAGTTCTTAATTGGGCTCCTCATGATTCCCCATCTGCAGGATTGCAGTGGAGTCCCGGCTGTTTTCCCCATGGTTCTCCTTGACCTCCCCACCCACCCCCTTACAGGAGCCACCTTCCAAACACAGAACCCGGACAGATTATTCCCCCGCTTAAAATCCTGCGGTGACAGCATGGCTGCCTTCTGACCTGGCACTTCTCATCGTTCATTTACATCCATAAATACTATTCTCAAACTACACCATGCAGTTCCCACGGCCTCCACCAGACAGATTCCTAACCATCTTTCAAAAGCCAAGCCTGAGATCGCCTTCTCTGTGAAGTCTTCTCTGCCTGCCCGAGATCTGCTGCTACCTTCTCTCCTCTACGTCCCTAGTTTGCTCGCATCTCTGCTATGGTGGGTGCAGAACACGCTGCATTATAAACATACATGTATTTGTACGACGTCCCATAGTCAACGAGCTCTCAGAGGGCACAGCTGTTTCCTAGTTATTCCTGAGTCTCTCATGTCTAACACAGTGCCTGGCAAAAATAGTGTTCAAGAAATGAACACTGAATTGCAAAGTTACACCCTCTGAACCATGTCCCCTGGGTGTCAAATAAGGGAGCTCTCCCACGAAGCTCAAGTACCAATTAGGGAAGCACAGAGAGAGAGAGAGAGGGCCAGATGGAAAAGGAAAATCAGGAAAGCAATAAAAGAAAGGCTTCACATTAAGAGTAAGTAGCTACCAACAATTTTTCAAACAAAACCTAGAACAGAGTTTACCTGTCCACAATCACTAAAGGATCCTGCCCAGGAAAGTTTGCTGGAGCCCCTTCAGCAGAGTAAACAAAACACCAGGGAGATTATCACACATAGCAACAGGCTGCACTGTGCCCCCCAAACTCGGAGCCCCAACCCTAGCACCTCAGAATGTGACCCTTTGGGAGGTAAGGTCTGTAGAGAGGCGATTAAGTTAAAATGAGGCCTTGAGGGCAGGGCCCTAATGCAGTGAGGCTGGAGTCCTTAGGAGAAGAGGAAGGCAGGGGAGGTGTGTGCACCGAAGGCCAGCCATGAGAAGAGGCAGGAAGGGGTGAGGGCAGCCAGGGAGAGGGCCTTGCTCTCACAGACCTCAGAGACAACCAACCCCACCAGCACCTTGACCTTGGACTTCTAGGCTCCAGAACGGTGAGAAATACATTTCTGCTGTTTCAGCGACTCAGTCCGAGACCTTTTGCTACGACAGGCCTAGGAAACTGATCACACCCTGCACAGGGGATTTGGTTAAGGAAAAGAAAACCCTGGGTTCAGGGGAACTTTCTTCCAGTATCTGAACGGCTGGCAGGTAGAAAAGGAATCAGTCACTTTTTCTAGGATTTTTGCATTCCAGCTTGGAATAAGGAAGGACTAACAGCAGGATTCATTAACTTTAAAGATAACCTTCTGGTCCTGATACCCTATGATCATTAAAAAAGACATTCTTCTTAAGATGTCTGATTACAGAAGGAGCTACAATCTGCCTCTTATGAGCTCAAAATACTTCCATGAATGGCTAGTGTTTTATGTGGTACTTCCTCTAAAACACTGCAATATGGCAGAGACTGAGCCAGGGCAGAACTGGAGTTCAGGTATGTCTGTTATACCTCCTGGTCCCTCCCCCCCCAATGTAGATTTCCTTTCCTCCACTGACTGGCATCCAGCGTGAAGGACTTCCTGAAAAAAGAATTCAAACCTGTCCACTCATGGGGTTCACTATATACACAGGCATATAGGTGTGGGGGTTGGGGGGGCGGAGCAAGAGAAGAACACTCCAGGGAAGAAGAGAGGAGTCCCTGAGAGGGACCACAGTCAAGGCCAAAGACCACAGCCAAGTGCTGGCCTGGTCCTGCACGGGGTCCTGGTGCTGCATGGCGGTAGCTGGCTGGGCCCGTATGAGCAAGGTGCTCCTCACTGATGATGCGCAGGTCATGGGGACAGTAGGTATGCGTCGCGTCAGTAAAGCTGCCCTCCTATATTCTGCACAACTTCTGGACTTTACAACACAGCACTGGGCCACCCTAAAACAAGAACAGCAGAGGCAAAATGTCTCCATAACTTTGGGGAAGCACGTTACACAGCAACATCCCCCCGGAGTACTGAGTCACACTTGCCGCTGAGCAGGGGAGTGGAATGGCACACAGGCAGGAATCAGTAGCAACTCAGAAGCCAGGGGCTTGGCAGTGGAGGCAGAGTTCAAGTACTAGAGCATTGACAATCCAGGCTGGGCAACCACGCGGGCACAGCGTTAACAGGTGGTCAAGAGAGTGAGCCAGCATTCAAGGTCATCAGGTGTGGGACAAGCGAGAGGCGGGGCTGTGCCAGTGGTGTCCCCTGGGGGACATTATTCCAGGACAGCCTGGAACAGGGGTATGGCAACATGAACTCAACCTTGGAGGATCCTGTAAGAGCATACGAGCTACATCCTGAGTGCGTGGTTCTACTAAAAGATATGGGGACTGTTGAAGTGTGGTGTGAGTTCCTTCTGTCATGTAGGTGGATGGTACAGAGCTCTGGACATTGAGCTTTAAAAATAAACATGTCCGTACTGGTATCCACAGCCGGTGAGGTCTGAGATCATTTACTATGCAAAAACTCTACATTAAGAATATGTTCTTTAAAGCACATTTCCAAGCACATACTTATAAAACAACCTGGCAGAATGCCATTAAATCCGGGCTGACTGCCAATTGGAACATGACAGAATAGTGAATCGGGGGATAGTCAAGGTCAGCCAGAGCATTTCCAACTAATCATCACTGATGGCCCTCAAGAAAGTTCCGACCCCTAAGCCCAATTCCCAGGGGAAAAGCTTTTCTGAGGAAGGCCTTCAGAAGCTTGTTGAACAGAACATGTATCTGAAGAGAAACATCTAGTACAGGGTCCCAGAAATTCAGAAAACTTGTGGCTTACTTCAGAGCACACAGGACAAGCTGGGAGAAGAGGAGCCAATGACTGAGACCCCGGGCCCTGTTCCTTCCAGCAAATAACCAGTTGGCCTTCCTTTCTACCCCTCTGCCCATGTTTCTCCCATCATCTGGCAGTATTCACATCTAACTTACTGAGCAACCAGTAGTGTAAGGCTTAAATGAGGGAGCAGATGTTTCTTGAAAAGGTCCAAGCTTACAGAAGTAAAAGGTATTATTTCTCAAGTTTCAATCACCTCTCAAGAAATACCAAGTCCCATCTGTCCATGGGAAATTTACAGAGTGTTTACCATATTGCACAACAGCCGGGCCCTGGAACAAATATAAAATATTGCAATCTTTTGTTCTCCTCACAGAGATGTTCACGAAGAAATTGTATTCATGATGAGAGAGTCATCATACCAGAAACAAGAAAGTATCAGAAATACAAAAAGATGATGTGAAAAGGTTTGCTATAGCAATATTTATACAAATGTAGACAACCCAATAGCTTACAGAACATTCACGTGATAGAACACTAAACAGCCCCTAAAGAGAAGTTTTTACGAAGAAGTTGAATGACATGAAGACATTTTAGTGAAAAGTGGTACACAAGACAGACTCTGTGGAATAAGACAAATCCAGCCAAAATTAAACTCACAAAACTCCCTCTTCTGGCTCTGATGAGTTACTGTACCAGACTAGCTCTCCCACTGTTAATACTCAGGAAACTGGACAAAATGTACAAAGAAAATTTTCAGACACTGGACAACAGGCAGCACAGGAAATGACGCAAGAAATGCATTAAGCACAATATCAATATATAAACTGAATTGTATTTTTATACACAATCGGCTCCTGTATATAGAACAATGAACTGACAAATGCACTGAAAAGCATAACTTTTCAGACCATGGACACATATGTGATTTAGGATAAATCTAACAAGATATGCCAGAGACCTGTTCACTGTAAAGTAAAAATACGCTGCTAAAAGAAAGAAAATCTAAATAAAGAAATCTACCACATTTGTAGATTAGAGTGGATAATGAGATTTCAATTCTCCATATAATGTTTTATTGATCTGATGCAATCCTAATCAAAATCCCAGCAGACTTTTTGCAGAAATTAACAAGATGATCCTAAAATGTGTATGAACAAAGCGGTGCTTGGCGGCTCAGCTGGTTGAGCATCCAACTTTGACTCAGATCGTGATCTCATGGTTTCTGGGTTTGAGCCCCACGTCGGGCTCTGTGCTGACAGGTGAGAGCCTAGAGCCTGCTTCGGATTCTGTGTCTCCCTCTCTCTCTGCACCTCCCCTGTTCATTCTCTCTCTCTCTCAAAAATAAATAAAACATTAAAAAATAATAAATAATAATATATATAATGAAAATGACCTAGAACAGCCACAGATTTACTATAAAATTTCAGTAATCGAGACCATATGGTATTGGCTTAAGAACAGCACACAACCAGTGAAACAATAAACAGTACAGAGAGTCCAGAAATAACAGATCAACAAAAATGTGGCCAATTAATTTCTTTATAGTAGTGGCGAGAAAAATCAATGGGGAATGCTGGATAGCCCTTCTGAAAGATGATGCTGGAAGAAACATATGGAAAAGAAGAAATAAACTCTGACCGCATCTCACATCATACAAAAAATTAACTCTATATGAATTATAGACCTAAATCTAAGAGCTAAAATTCTAAAACTTTTCGGGAAAAAATGATGAAAATTATCTTTGCAACTTTGAGGAAAATATTCTCAGAGAGGAATAAATGGCACTAACTATACAGGGAATGAGATAAATTGGACATCATCAAAATTGGAAGCCACTATTCTACCAAAGACATCATTAAGAAAATGAATACACACACCACAGATCCGGAGAAAATATTTGTACTACACATAGCTGGCAAAGGTTTATTATATCCAAATAGAGAAAGAGCTGTTGGGGTGCCTGCGTGGCTCAGTTGGCTAAATGTCAGATGTTTTTATTTTGGCTCATGTCATGGTCTCATGGTTCTTGAGTTTGAGCCCCACGTCAGGCTCTGTGCTGACAGTTCAGAGCCTGGAGCCTGCTTCGGATACTGTGTGTGTGTCTCTCTCTCTGTCCCTTCCCCACTTGAGCTCTGTCTCTGTCTCTCAGAATTAAACAAATGTTTAAAACAAAATGTTTTTTTAACGGGCAGAAGACACAAAAGACATTTCCCCAAAGACCTCCAGGTGGCCAACAGACACGTGAAAAGATGCTCAACATCACTCATCATCAGGGAAATGCAAATCAAAACTACAGTGATACCGCCTCACACCTGTCCGAAGGGCTAAAATCAATAACATAAGAAACAAGAGGTGCTACAAAAACAGACACATAGACCAATGGAATAGAATTGAGAACTCAGAGCTGGACCCAAAGGTATACAGCCAACTNGTCCCTTCCCCACTTGAGCTCTGTCTCTGTCTCTCAGAATTAAACAAATGTTTAAAACAAAATGTTTTTTTAACGGGCAGAAGACACAAAAGACATTTCCCCAAAGACCTCCAGGTGGCCAACAGACACGTGAAAAGATGCTCAACATCACTCATCATCNAAGAAACAAACAAAAGAAACAAGAGGTGCTGGTGAAGATGCGGAGAAAGGGGAGCCCTCGCACACCACTGATGGGAATGTGAAGAGGTGCAGCCACTGTAGAAAGCAGTATGGAGGTTCCTCAACAAGTTGAAAACAGAACTACCAGCAATCACACTACCCTCTGCCTCCGGAAGCAGCCGATCTCCTATTTCGAGCTTAGCTCCTTATTACTGATCAACCATGAGCTCCCAGATTCATCAGACCTACTCCAAGGAGGTGGAGGCTGCTGCCCACCACCTGGTACACATGCACCAGCAGGCCCTCCACACCGCCTTTCTCTGGCTTTCTATTTGGACCATGAAGATGTGGTTCTGGAAGGTATGGGAGGGTGCTAAGCCCCTCTTGAAGATGCAAAACCAGTGTGGTGGCTGTGCTCTCTCCAGGGCGTGCAGAAGCCGTCCCAAGATGAGTGGGAGTAAAATCCTGGACTCCATGGAAGAGCCCTGGCTCTGGAGAAGAGGCCCTTTTGGATCGGTGTATCCTGGGTTCTGCCCGCACAGACCCCCAGCTCCGTGACTTCCTGGAGAGCCACTTTCTAGGCAGGAGGTGAAACTCGTCAAGGAGATGGGCAACCCCCTGACGCACCTTCACAGGCTGGCTGACCCCCAGGCTTGGGTGGGCGAGTATCTCTTCGAGAGATTCACCTTCCAGCATGACTAGGAGCCTCTGAAGCCCAGCAGCCTTTGAGGGGCCTCTCTGGCAGCCACTGGGGCCAGGGCTTGTGCCTGATCTGTTCCCCGCAACCACTAGGCAGCTTTTTAACCATGCCGGAGCCCTCTCCCAAGCCCTGGCCCAAATGGAAACAAAGTTTTTTGCAGTCAAAAAACCAAAAACAAAAACAGAAACAAAAAACACAACAACCCCAGCAGAACTGCATAGGATTTCACCAAGCACAGGAAAGAGACCATTTCGTGGAGAGAGAGAACTTCTCCAGAACAACGGAGGATGCATTAGTAATATGCAGAAACCAGCCTACTCCAGGCAGGATATTTAAGTTGTAATTAGGGAATGGATCTTTTCTGTCATCAGATCTTGCCTGGAACTTCAGTGCATCAATAACGGAAGGATTTCAGATTCGGACCTTTCCAAGGGATTCGCTGGGATGGTGGAGCTCACCTCTGCAAAGAGAACCATCTGCAGCTTCCCCTGCACATAGGAACGGCGACATCAGTGAGGTCTGATGCTCCCCACTGACAAATGACGCTAGTAATCCTCAGTGAGATGCGTGGCTCCAGAAACAGGCTTGGGTCGTACTGGTGACTGCACACTGTCTGCTCCCCAGAGGTTCAATTCTTATCTCAGGCTTTTATGCATTCATTTCTAATAAGTCCAGAAAGTCAAAATCGATGAGCTATTTCCTGGCTGTTTAGAGTCCATTGCTTTGAGGGGCGCCTGGGTGGGCTTAGTCGGTTAAGCGTCCGACTTTCGCTTAGGTCATGATCTCGCGGTTCGTGGGTTCGGGCCCCGCGTCGGGCTCTGCGCTGACTGCCAGCTCAGAGCCTGGAGCCTGTTTCAGTCTGTCACTCCCTCTCTCTCTCTGACCCTCCCCTGCTCACGCTGTCTCTCTCTCTCCTAGAAATAAATAAAAAACATTAAAAAAAAATTTAAATAGAGTCCATTGCTTTGATAAAAGAAACCAAATACCATAATTTCTGGTTTTGCAATTATGTGTGTACATATCAATCATCCTTCCATCTTTCTTTAAACATGAAATTTCAAGGGATGTCTGCATGGCTCAGTGGGTTAAGCATCAGACTTTAGCTCAGGTCATGATATTGTGGTTCATGAGTTCGAACCCCACGTCGGGCTCTTTGCTGACCGCTCAGAGCCTGGAGCCTGCTTCAGATTCTGTGTCCCCCTCTCTGTCTGCCCCTCCCCAGCTCGTGCTCTGTCACACTCTGTCTCAAAATTAAATACACACTTAAAAAAATTAAAAACTGCAACTTGAATCTAGAATCACTAATCTTGGATCTTCTTCAGTTGTGTAGAATTACACTGCTTCTTAACGCAGTTTTCTTCTCTTTAACAATCTAGGTTCCTCGTTGGCTGAATCAAACAGTTCATTACTGTATTAACTTTTGTTTCTAAAACATTCAAGGTGCATGGGGGGCTCAGTCGGTTAAGCTTCCAACTTCAGCTCAGGTCATGATCTCACAGTCTGTGAGTTCAAGACCCACGTCCGGCTCTGTGCTGACAGCTCAGAGCCTAGAGCCTGTTCCAGATTCTGTGCCTCCCTCTCTCTCTGCCCCTCCCCTGCTCGCACTGTGTGTGTGTGTCTCTCTCTCTCAAAAATAAAAACAAAAAAATGTTTAAATCCCATACTGCCACTGCACAGCAATGCCTCAGTTCATCATCACCCTTTGCCTAGAACCCACATCTGCTTTACAGAACTTTTTCACTGATTGTCTCCTTTTTAATCTTGAGAAGCTCAATATCTTCCAGAAACTGCCCACTGCTGACTTACTGCTATGTAGGACAGTGCCTCTCAAACTGTAACGTGCCCTTGAGTCCCGCTGTAAACGGGGTAACTGCGGACCCTGATGCATTAAGTCGGAAGGGAGGCTCTTTGGGTTCTAGAGCCCACAGGATGCTCATACCCCCACCCCATGCACCACGCATGGAGCAGCAAGCCAAGCAAGAGCTCTTGCTCACCCCACTTTGGCTTTTCTCCACGAACAGACCCTTGGGGCAGGGCTGACTCTTACCTTCAGAAACAGTTTATCCCCTTGAACTTGACTAAGAGAGTCCTCAGGCTAAAATGATGGAAATTACGTTCCTAATTTGCACTTGGTAGCCTTGGATGCTTAACCCTTCTTGACACATTCCTTGTCCTTCAGATTCTTTCATCATCATGTTCTTAGCTCAGTGTGCTTGCACACGGCACCTTTTCCTGTATCAGACCTTCCAAATCCACACTCATTAATCTTTGCAGGTCTTGTTTAAAATTTAAATCTTTCCTCTCTGAGTTGTTAATCATGATTCTAGGTGAGGAAATTAAAATGCTCTCCTTTCTTCCATATTAGATAAATATGGAAATACAGAGATAGGTGCGTGCACGTGTATATATACACATACACATATACGTATGCTTATGTACATGTTTTCGTATTTATCTACTTAAGAAAAATAAAAGTCCAAATATTGCCAAGCCTTGAGAAGGCAAACACATTGCCCAGCTCCACTGGGCTAGAAACCCAACTCCATAAAATAGGTAGGAAAATTAAAAGGTGGTAATCCTGTATTACATCTAAATATGTCAGATATTTAAATCATTCTGTGAACTGGGGTCTGTTCCACAAAGAAAGTTTCAAGGCAGCCCATCGTTTCTGCTGCTCTCTACTTCCGAGTCTCACCTGCCAGTCTAAGCTAAGCCTATTCCTCCCCCTGAAACTCTCTGCCCTTGGGGCTTTCTATGCCTCCTTCCACAGTAGTACGTGTTCTCCCATTTGAAAATTTACTTCGGGCCATCCTTCACTGGTCTGATGTTAATTCGACTCTGTCCCCATAAAACTGGTGGAGTAAATTTCCATGTGCATTCTTAAAATCTGGCTCATTTATATCTTCCGTTTCCACCTCCACTCATATCGATCTGCAATTACCAAAACTTTATGGACTCTGGAGTCCGAGAACTCTCAATTTATCACAGGCTTGAAATGTACAATCCATCTCTTTGCTAGTCATTACCATGCTTATCTGTGTAAGCCACACATCAAGCTTAACAAGTCCATTTATTTCTTACTATCGCATAGCATACTGATTTTCGATACAATAGTTTCTTATGAGACTATCTAACGGCAAGGTACAGAGCCAAGAATTCTACAAGCACTCCCACCCTCCCCTGATGCTTTCTCTTTCCTACCCAGCCACAAGTGTGAGCACACTAGAGTATAAGACTGTGTGTATGTGGTGTTACTATAATATTACATACAATAGTAATCCTATCGAGCAGGTGCATTTACAGAGCAACATAGAGAATACCGTGTTGGCTTATCTCTCAGGTTTCTTCTTATAGGGCGCTAGTCCCATCCACAAGGCTCTAGCCTCATGACCTAATCACCCAAAGGCCCCCACCTCCTAACCTTGTCACGTTGAGGGATTAGGACTTCCACTTATGAATTCTGGGAAGGCCATAAACACTGGATTCAGCCCATAACACTATTTTTAAAAAAATTTTAATGTATCTATTTATTTTTGAGAGATTCATAGTGAGTGAGCAGGGGAGTGGCAGAGAGAGAGGGAGAGAGAGAATGCCAAGCAGGCTCCACAATGACAGTGCCCTGCTATACGGGGCTCGAACTCATGAACCATGAGATCACGACCTGAGCCGAAACCAGGAGGCTGACGCTTAGCTGACTGAGCCCCCCAGATGCCCCATAATGTTATGTTTTAAACATGCCAAAAGAAAAAAGAGAAGAAACAAACCTAATCGATATACACTTCTCAGTCACACTCACTAACAAAGAGGTTAGAAATACCACCTGGCTGGCACAGAGCAACCAACTCTCGATCTCCAGGTCATGAGTTTGACCCCCATGTCGGAGGCAGAGATTACTTTAAAAAAAGAAAAAAGAAAAAGAAGTACTTCAGTGCTTACTATCTTAGAATACCCCACTATTATCTTCCGGATTTGAAAAAGTTAGCCATTTTCCTGCATCATATTCAGAATGTGTTGCTTGGCCAACCACCGCTACTGCTGCATACATCTTGACCCTGGTCACAGCCCACACTCTAGATAAAATGACAGGGAAGGGGTGCCTGTGTGGCTCCGTTGGCTAGGTATCTCACCCCTGACTTTGGCTCTGGTCACGATCTCATGGTTTGTGGGATGGAGCCCGACAACAGGCTCTGCACTAACAGCACAGTGCGGAGCCTCCTTAGGATTCTCTCTCTCTCCTTCTCTCTCTGCCCTTCCCACCATGCACGCACACACTCTCGCTCTCTCTCTCTCAGCATGAATAAATAAATAAACTTTAAAAAGAAGAAGAAGAAATGATAGGAAAGAGCAAGCTGCAAAGCTCGTTGGGGAGAAGGTGGGAAAACCCCCAGGGAGGAAGGGGCTGGCCACACCCTCTTCCTGACATTCAGATCCAAGGTTACAAGTGCAGCAAACCCTAGTTCCGTCCAAGCATCAACAAGCAAGGGTCAGAGTAGATGGAGGAGAGGGGTGAGCACAGGGTCACGCTTCTGGGCAGAGTCAATTCTGAGGGTGAGGCAGCGGGGCGGGCAGGTCCGGGATGGACTTTCAGCAGGGAGGACCAGAAGAGCCTGGTAAGAGGAAGCAGACGCCCCTCTCCACCGCCAGGGCCTGAGCTGCATGAAGACAGGACAGGCCTGTGTGAGCAAGCTGGGCCCAGGGAGCTGCCAGGAAGGGCCACAGGGAGCCCAGAGCGTGCCGCTCACCCACTCCCTCTGGCACCTCTGGCACAACACAGGGAGAGAACTCCCCGCTACAGTGCAAGGCAGGGAATCCTGTCCATGGGACCAGCCGCAGGCGCCAGGCTCCCGCAGGGAGGGACCCATACTGCCAAGTCCTGTAAACAGTACCCCTCCCCCACCAGGGCCACCTCCTTGTTGCTGACTGCACAAGTCTCCTCTGGAAGTTCAGCTCTGCCCTAAGGAACGCCTGCCCTAAGGAACTTAAGCAGTGAGTTATTCTAACTTAATATGTGGTCTTTAGGGGTGAGCCTACGTATCTCAGAAAACCACTTTTTATCTTTCCTCCTACCTAATTAAAAATTTTTTTTTATATTTACTTTTGAGAGAGAGACACACAGAGTGTGAGCAGGGGAGGGGAGAGAGAGACAGGGAGACACAGAATCGGAAGCAGGCTCCAGGCTCTGAGCTGTCAGCACACAGCCCGACACGGGACTCGAACTCATGGACTGTGGAATCATGACCTGAGCTGAAGTCGGACGCCCAACCGACTGAGCCCCCCAGGCGCCCCCTGTCCTCCCTAATTATTACACCCGCCCTTGCACCAGCACCCCCCGCCCCCCGCTTCCCCCTCGGGGTTGTAAGGTGGGGTGTCCCTCCCGACTTCTTCCCCAGCTTTAACTCTGGCCAAATAACACTCTTACACCCTCTTCACAGATTGTGCCGGACGCCGCTCCTGGCCCGTGCCCTGCAGGGCCCCCCTACTCTGCACACCGGGCACGCCTGGGTGGGTGGTAGCTTCC
>NW_027529596.1:4886759-4941533 GCF_008692635.1 Crocuta crocuta
CCCATGGGTAAGTCCCAACCACAGGGATCAGGTCTCCAACCACGGATGGCACCGCCAGCCGGCAGGCCAGGCTCTGCAGCAGGCTTTACGTAGCAGAAACGCCTGCGATTTGGGGCTGTCTGCTGCTGCTACCTCAACCCCCAGCCACGGTTTGCTCCACGTTCCCCAACGGCCGTAACCGTCCCAGACTCATTCCGGACTCTCGTCCACGGATCTCAACAACTGAAAGAGAACATCACCCCCGTCACTGATTATTTCTTTTTGGGGGTTCTCGCGTAATGGGCTCAATAGGTCTCATAGTCTTTACTTTTCTTTCTGCGAACCTTCCTTTCATCAGGCTGCTTGAAAATCAGCTCCCACCACCATGAATCCACTTACTGGGTTGTTGGTTTTTTTCCCTGCCTTTTGGGGTAAGCAAATTCAAGCTGCCCTTCCCTGCCCGTCTTATTCTCCCACTCTTTCCTGTCTTCTCCTATCAACCCCTCCCTAGCTGCGTTTTACTTCACACCCCTGCCAAGCTGGAAGTGAGAAGACAACCCCCCGACGCGGCGCCCCTCTTGCGGTCCCCCGGTCCCCCAGTCCCTTGCCACACCGTGGCTCACGGGCTGCCGCAAGCATTCCTGCCCAGTAGCACTTTGTCTCCTCGGATCACGCCCTGGGTGGTGCCCTCATGGAAGTGGGAGGCTGGACTGTCACCCGAGTGACCACTTTCCTAAGACGCAGCGGGAAATAGCGCTGTGTCTCCACCCTGTTTATGAAATGCCTATGCACGCAAAGCAAGTCATTTAACCAGCTCGGAGGGGCGGTTCAGCCTCTGCTGAAGCCTGAGGCTTAGCAGAGAACGGGCTTTTGTCTCCAAATCTCTCTCTTTTCTGATTTCCAAGCCCCTCTCTAGTCTCTCTCCTCTGAGTCCCTGGCTGGGAACCCAGCAGGTGCTCCATAAATGCTTGTTCCCTGGCATTCAGCATCCACAGGCCCCCGGGGAGGACTTCACCCCACAAACACCACTTCCTCCAGCATGGGGCCCATTGATTTCTCTTTCCAGGCACAGAAAAAGGAAACTTTTAGAAAAACTGAGTTCTTAACAAGTTCTTGAATGAAAACAGCTGTGAAGCTATAAGCCATAAGCAAGATCCCAGAGAGGAACACCAGCAGAGACACAGCAATCCTTCTAAAATTAGAAGGGGAAAAAATAGGGGCACCCGAGGGGCTCCGTCCGTTGACCGCCCCACTTCAGCTCAGGTCATGATCTCACGGTTTGCAGGTTCAAGCCCCACATCGGGCTCTGTGTTGACAGTGCTGAGCCTGGAGCCTGCTTCCGATTCTGTGTCTCTACCCCCCCCACCCCTCCCCCCCACATGTTCTCTCTCTCTTTCTCTTTCAAAAAATAATAAGCACTTTAAAAAAATTTTTAAAGGAAAAAATAAAGAAGGGAAATAAATTTTCAATAGTTCAGAGATGTTATTTCCATTTTAGCATCTCTTTAACATAATTTTGTTACAGACATATTAGTGTTCAAGGAAGATGGCTGAATGAATAAGCGAATAATGAAGAAATACAGGAAAAATGAGGCTGTGAACAGGGAGAGGAGGGGCCTGGAAGACAGGCTGTGATCAGCTTGATTTCCAATGTCTGACAATCACTGGTTTAACATCAAATACAACCTCATCAGGGGTTAAGACTTACAACATAAAGAACAAGGATTTCTTTTTTGTCTTGAGAGAGAGAGACAGCATGAGCAGGGGAGGGACAGACTGAGAGGGAGTCACAGAATCGGAAGCAGGCTCCAGGCTCTGAGCTGTCAGCACAGAACCCGATGTGGGGCTCAAATCCACAAACCGCAAGATCATGCCCTGAGCTGAAGCCGGACGCTTAGCCGACCGAGCCCCCCAGGCACCCCAAGAATGCTGACTTCCATCAACCGTGTTTTGATTGTTTCTTCAAGTGTTAGAAACCACCAAAGTACCGCACGTGTCGTTTATCATCAAGCCCCTGTGGTACCTCAATGTGCTATTTCAAACTGCAAACGACATATTAACAAGAGGGCCCAGCCTTCCACATTTTGTCATGTCTAATGCTTAATTATATAATCTTAATATGCCCGTTACTTTGTGGTCTCACATTGGTGTGAGGCAGATTAAAGAAGATATCACCACCACTTACATTCAAATGTTCCATTTTCTTCTTTCAGTTACCCCCCGAAGGGCAACAATTCTTTGCTTCCTACCTCTGTCGTACAGCCAGAGACACTCCGGAAACCACAATCATATCTCAAAACACGACATGGCGCTCCAACTAGATAATGTTTGCAATGGGCATAAAAACCCCAGAAACCCCAAATCATGTGCATTCTCCTTTAAATTGCATAAGGGAGATAAAACCAGGAGCGGGGAAAATCCCAGCCGTCTTGCTTGAATTTTTGCTCTAAGATGGAAGGCAGCTTGAAGAAAATAGTACGTGGTGCAATTACTCTCGACAAAGTTCAAATTCAGCAGGCACAGGCTGACACGGCTCTCAATAATTTTTTTCCCATGGAGGTTTTTTGCTGTTTAATGTCACATAAGGTAAGGATTTAATAGCTTCCACCTCAGCCTTATCAACCATTACTTGATTACGTTCTGACTGGCAGTTTTTAAAGAAGCAATCCTGGATATATTCACCCTCCTCCATTTCATCCGACTTGGAGAGCTCGCTCCTCTAAGGAGGCTAAGTTGCACGGCAGCTGAAAATTCACCAACACTGTCATGTATAATTCCCTTTCATTTTGTCCCCATGCACACAACATACACATCCAAATAATTCATAAAAGTGGTATTTTTAGCACACCTACAGCATCGCAGAATGCCACAACAGCCCTTAAAAGACTGTAGCACAGGGCGCCTGGGGGGTTCAGTCGGTTGGACATCCGACTTCGGTGCAGGTCATGATCTCACAGTTCATGAGTTCGAGCCCCACGTTGGGCTCTGTGCTGACAGCTCACAGCCTGGAGCCTGCTCCGATTCTGTGTCTCCCTCTCTCTCTCTACCCCTCCCCTGCTTGCGGTCTGTGTGTGTGTGTGTGTGTGTGTGTGTGTCTCTCTCTCTCTCAAAAATAGATCGTAGCACAGATTTCTAAGTATCTTCCAGTATCTGCTCGCCCAGAGAACGCCCCACAGTTAGCGGGACACGCGGCTGCCCAGAACAAGGATGCCACGCGTCAGCCTCCCTTGCAGCTGGGCGTGGAGTGTGACAAAGTTTCAGACGAGGAGGTGGGTGGAGATGGGATGCTGTGGCTCCCAGGGGATCCCCCCCAGCCCCCAGCTGGGAAAGCCGGTGTGAACAGGGGTGCTCTCCCGGAGACTCTGAGAAGGAGGGCCACCCAGGAGGGGGGCACAGAGCTGTCTCCGTACCGTCACATGTGGCAGAAACTGTCCCTAATGCACAAAGATGGCACGGATGAGGGAACGGGGCTGGGGCTGAAACCCAGAGTTCTTTCAGTCCCCCCGGCAACCTTAACAAATGCTGTCTCCCTATTTTACAAATGATGAATCATATATTAACAGTGTACTGAAGGCCAGCTAGACCCCATTCTTCTCCGAGGGGTTTGCTCCTATAGGAAAAAACGATCTCCAGATGCAAAGCACTTGCTGAGAAAGACCTTCACCTTCCTCTAAATCTCCTTTATTTCTGGGCCACGTCCTTTGGGGGTGAGGGTGGGGAGGGAGGTGGGACACAATCAAATGGAGACTCATCTGTGTGTAAGTCTCAGTTCCCCTACCGTCTAGCTACTTAGCTTCTCTAGGCCTCCGTGTCCTGGCCTTGAAGGAGGGCTCCGTTCCTCACTGAGGCCCTTGCTGCAGAAATTAGCTGGAATAACATACGCGAGGGCCCCAGCACTGTACCTGCGTGTAGGAAGTGCTCAACAACTCTTTGCTTTCTTTCACGAGATTTATTCACGTCTTTATTCATATGAAAGCCACTTAGAGGGGACCCACCTACCATGTGTGAGACACTACACCAGGTACTGGGGCAGAGAGTAGGTAATTCACAGACGCGTGCCCTCATGAGCTTACCTACCAGACGGCAAAGAAATACAGTAGGGGTGAAGCGGAGAGAGTGCTGACAGCACAGATGCACCTTTACCCACCATCTTGTTCAGGCCCAGGCAATAATGACCCACTGGCCCCCACCCCCTGTCTTAGGGCTCCGGGATCCGTCCTGGTTGACACATGCTCAGACCAGAACACAGGAAGACTCATTCTGATAGACCCCTCGGCGACCCACAGACGGCCCCGGTTTTGATAACCAGTAGAGAGGACAGGCACGCAGGCAGCCCCACTTTACCCAAATTTCCTGTGACCTCGCCACAGTGTCCCTTACTCTACACAAAACTGTGAATTAAGTCCGGACTGGGGCAGAGAATAGCGGTGCAACGCACGGGTCACCCATGCACCCAATCGCCCCCATCAGCAAGTTACCCCAAATTAAACTCTGAGTATCTGTATGGAGCGGCTTGCATTGCTCTTTGGTCCCAAAGTGCCTCCTCTGTTTGGAGGATACTTTACTGTCCTTCCTCTGCCTTCTACCGTTAACACAGGGAAAGCAGTTTGCAAGAACAGGTTTCTTAATTTTCTTAATTTCGGTTTATGAGGCAATGCATGCTGACTATAGGGCATTTGGGGAAAACGCACAAGCAAAAGTCGAGAATAAAAATGATTCAAATTCCCACAACTTAGAAATGACCAGTGTTAACACTTTCGAGTATGTCTTGCTGTGTTTCGTTCCGCATGCTACACAGGTCCGCTCTTATAAACACACAAGGTATACAAAATATACTGGCAGCAGTTTTCTTAACTTCTCATTTGAATGTTTCCCTGAACACATTTCCATGCCATTAACCATTTCCATTGCTGGATGAATCCCCTCACCTGGATGGTACCAGATTTCCCTCAACCATCTCTACTCACCATGTTTCAGGTTTCTTTCCAACAGCTTTGCTGAGATGTTACTGACACACAAAGAACTACAGACATTTAACGTGAATAACCTGATGAGTTTGGACATCTGCAAACACTCAAGGCCGCTTCCCTACAATCAAGGCAATAGACCCAGGACCCCCCCACCAGTTTCCTTGGGGCCCCTTTGTTGTTGTTTTATTTTCTATTTTCCTCTTAAAATGAACACTGTTGAAACGGCAGCTTCTTGGAGAGGTTTTTCCTGGTGCCTCTAATTAAAACAGCTCCCATGGGGGGCACCTGGGTGGCTCATTTGGTTAAGCGTCCGACCTCTGATGTCGGCTCAAGTCACGATCTCAGGGTGGGTTCGTGAGTTTGAGACCCAACGCAGAGCCTGCTCGGGGGTCTAGCTCTCCCTCTCTCTTTGCACCTCCCCCATGCAGGCACTCTCTCAAAATAGATACATAAACTTAAAAAAGATAGCTCCCACTCCCCAAAATTGTTCCCTGCTCTTCCGTTTGCACCTGTAATTTTAACGTGCTCTAGGTGAGGTTGGGCTTATCACCTACTATTCCCCCATCAGAATGGAAGCCCAACACGATCATGGACTTGGCCGTTTTCACCGGAGTACCTTCAAGGCCAAGAACCCTGCGTGGCATAGACCAGATGTCTGTGATAGCGTGATTTATAAGAAATATATGCTTGAGCTCTAAAGCCCTTGGAATTTCCAGCGATGAGAGCAATATGTGTCCTTTGTTTTGTTAATGGCGTGACTTGTGGAAAACACCTAAGGATGCGGGCTGTTGCCAGGAGAGTCAATCATGTGATTAGAGGGTTAGAACTTCCAGCCGCACCCCAGACCCCAGAGTGGGGAGAGGGGCTGGAGGTTGAATCAATCACCAACCACCAATGGTTTAATCAACTGCGCATGTATAATGGAATCTCCATAAAAAACCTAAAGGACAGGGTCTAGACCACTTCTGGGCCGGTGAACCCCTGGAGGTGTGGGGCACGTGGCCTGTTCACAGAGCCTTTCCCCAAATCCGGTTGTCTCACCTGTTCCAGCTGGCTGCCCCTGAGATCACACCTGCAATCTAGGAAGTAAAACTTCTCTGCGTTCTGTGAGCCACTCTAGCAAATTAATCAAACCCCAGTGGGTCAGAAGCAGAGGAACCAAGCTGGACTTTAGAGGGGCATCGGCAGTGGAGGCCGTCTTGTGGGGCTGAGCCCTTAACCAGCAGGGTTTGACACACTCTTCAGGCAGATATCAAAAATGAGTTCAGCTGTAGGTGTCAGCTGGTGTGGGAAAGAACCCACACGTGGAAACTGCCCTCAGAACCACGATGTCCAGAGTTGTTGACTAGGGCGCCTGGGGGGCTCCGTCAGTGTAGCATCTGACTCCCGATTTCAGCTCAGGTCATGGTCTCACGGTCATGAGACCATTGGGCTCCATACTGCACATGAGACCTGATTGAGATTCTCTCTCTCTCTCTCTCTCTCCCTCTGCCTCTCATGCACATGCACACACACACACTCTCTCTCTTGCTCAAAACATTACATAAATGTTATCTACTGAAAGTATGAATACTGTGATGAACATCCTCAAAGAAAATGTCTCTCTTTATATATATAATGTTTTGTATATGTATGTGTGTCTATATGTTTTTATATTTGTGTATATATGTATGTGTATATATATATATAACCACTTCCTTAAAAATGAATGTATTAAAACCCTGGGTGACAAGGTATTAACAGCATGAACTCCTGATGTATGTTGTCAAATGATTAGACAAAATGGTTTTTACAATGCACTCCCTCCAAAGAGTTAAGTGAAAAGTGTTACTATTCTTTTGATTTGTATCTATTTGATTGGTATTGAAATGAGCCATTTGCATGTGTTTCTATCTGGGCAGAGATGAAGGGGAAAGTTTGGGCATATTTGCTTCTTTCCTCAGGCTCTAATATGCTCCACGTAGGTTCTGTGGAGAAATAAAATTAGCAGAAAGAACTGCAGCAAGGGACTCAACCAAGTCGACTTGCTGTTATAAAGGTTTGGGAAGGAAAATCCAATAATCAAGAGTTATGTTCATAATGTATCTGAGCCTTTACCTAGCTTACCTGTGTCTTTATAGTCCTATGTATCTATATACCCATATCTATACAACCACAAAGATAGGCCCTTCTCTTTCTGCCTGTGTATGTGTGTGTGTGTGTGTGTGTGTGTGTGTGTCTTTTAGATCTTCACCTTTCTTACTTTATATTCTGGTTTGATTGCTTATTTTGGTTTTTGTGGGTTTTTTGGGGGGGGGTTGTTGTGTTTTTTGCTTATTTGTTTTAGTGTCTTATAGTTGTCACTAACTAAGATGGACTACACAGGGGTGACCAATGGAGATCTACCACCTCTTTTTAAGGAATGTTCCAGTTATCTTAAGACTGAAACAAACCACCCCAACCCTCCACAGCATAAAGCCACAGCCCTTTCATGATGCTCATGGATCCTGTGGATCAGGAATTCGGACAGAGCACAGCAGGTGCGGCTTGGCTCTGGTTAAGTATATCTGAGGCTTCAACTTGGGAAGAACGGAATGGCTAAAGATGAGGACCATCTAGAGGCCTTTTCACTCAACGCGTCCGGAACCTTGGCTGGGACAGTCAACTGCAGCGCCTACACGTGGCTTGGGCTTCCTTACAGCATGGTGGTGTCAAAGCAGTCATACTTCTCAGATTGGGGCTCTGAGCTTCAAGAATAATGTGCTAGAAATTGTAGGCCTTTGATGACCAGGTCTCGGAAGTCACATGGTGTAACTTTTCCATGGTAGGTTGGTCAAAGCAATCACAAGCCTGCTCCTAGTTCAAGGGACAAAGACAAAGAATTTGTGGCCATATTTTAAAAACTATCATATTAAGGGCTCAGTTCGTTAAGCCTCCCGCTCTTGATTTTGGCTCAGGTCACGATGAGTTTAGCCCCACATCGGGATCTGTGCTGACAGTGTAGAGCTTGCTTGGGATTCTCTTTTTCCTTTCTCTCTCTGTCCCTCCCCTGATCATGCTCATGCTCTCTCTCTCCCTCTCAAAGTAAATAAATATATAATTTTTTTAAAGAAAGATGCAACACAGGGAATCTCCGTGGCTCAGTCAAGCATTGACTTCAGCTCAAGTCATGATCTCACGGTTTGTGGGTTCAAGCCCCGTGTCGGGCTCTGTACTGACAGCTCAGAACCTAGAGCCTGCTTTGGATTCTGTGTCTCCCTCTCTCTCTCTCTGCCCCTCCCACACACATGCTCTGTCTCTGTCTGTCTCTGTCTCTCTCAAAAATAAACAAACATTAAAGAAAGATGCAACATAAATTCACAAATGCCAGGAAGCTGTGAAGGTCGATGCAGTCAGAGGCAAAGGCCCCACAGCAGAGCTTTGCTGTGTACATGGGTCTGGGGTCTAATTCTTCGTGAACAGGTCCAGAGAGGGAGGTAGAGAAGAATGAGCAAAGGTACAGAGCCCAGGAGGCTGGGACAGCGAGGGCTGAGGGAGCACAATGGGATGTGATCGGTGACAAGAAGGGTTAGAAAGAGGTCGGCCATGGAGAAGAAGCACAATCTACCAGCTGGGCTCCATTCAAGAAGGGGTCACTGTGGGGGCGCCTGGGTGGCTTAGTCGGTTAAGCGTCCGACTTTGGCTTAGGTCATGATCTCGCGGTTCGTGGGTTCGGGCCCCGCGTCGGGCTCTGTGCTGACAGCCAGCTCAGAGCCTGGAGCCTGNGTCAGGGCTTCGTAGGATCAAAAGGAGAGAAGGAAGGTCAGAGGCAGTGAGCGGGAGCCTATCCACATACCAGCTGTAGGATTAGTGTTTTTGAGTCAGCTAACTTTTTTAACTTAAGTATGTTTATGTAAAAAGGGGAAGTTTCGTAGTATTCGTGGAAGGTGAGGCTAGAGGTGTGTGTGTGTGCTCGCGCGTGCGTTTGTGTGTGCGTGCGTGCGTCTGTGTGTGTTGCTATCTTTCCATAGGGGAGCCTTAGCAGTAGGCAGTTGATTAAGACTCTCTAGCGCCCCCTTCGCTACGGTAGCAGAATTTCAAGAGACCTGAAGAAATCCCTCACCAAGGGACCCAAACTTACACCATAGCAGGTCTGCACCTCTGAAATTCTCACTCAACTGCCAGCTCTCTAGGAAATCTCAAACCAACCAGAGAGCACAGGGCAAAGCGGCTGGACTGACTGTGTCTGAGAGTACACTGCACGGCTCTCTGTACCCCCGCGGAAACAGTAATGACAATAATCGTTATAAACTCCACCACCGTCCATGTGACCATTATTCTCTTCCCTCTTTGGCTTTGCCGTGTTTGTAGTTCTGTCTACTCATTAGCCTGTTGTCTTGATACAAAACTGTAAATTCTTAATCACCCATGTTAACAAAGAAGAGGAGTTAGATCCAAACCCATTTGCATTTGCCTTGGGACTGAGTACCTCTGATTGGAATTCATAAATAGTAAAGGCTAAGAAATAAAGCAAGGGAAAATCCTAACAGTGCTTCTTTTGAGCTTTTGAATGCAGAAAATAGCTAAGACATCAAAGAGATTTACTTTCCTAATTCCTATCTGTTCAACCTACAATTAAGATATATTAACCTTGGGGGCACCTGGGTGGCTCAAGTCAGTTAAGGATCTGACTTTGGCTCAGCTCATGGCCTCACAGTTTGTGGGTTCAGAACCCGCACTGCACTCACTGCTGTCAGCCCAGAGCCTGGAGTCTGCATCAGATCCTCTGTTCCCCCCCCGCCCCTCCCCCACTTGCGTGTGCACTCTCTCTCTCTCAAAAGTAAATGAACATTAAAAACAAAATAGTTGACTTGTTAACCTCATCTACCCTGCATGATTTTAGCTACCACCTCATGACTCCTGAGTCTGCCTACAATCCAGACGTCCCGCTGTATTTCAGACATGTATCTATCAGATATCTCTATCTTCACAAGAATGTCAAATATTCAAAACATAATGTCAGCTTTCCCCTCAAGCTCTTGCTTGCTCCTGGGTTTACAGACTTGGTGGCCACTGTCTAGGACGTTACCCTAGAGGGAAAACTGTGAGGGATCCTGGCATAGTTTCCTGACGACACCCCACAGATCATCAATAGCCAAGCACACTCCCTTTAAGGAATTCATGTATCACGCATTTTTTAATAGAGACCTCTTTATGCAGAATAGTAATGGAATAGAACTACATAATCAAATATCTATTCTGATTACAGTTACCAAGACTGATAATTTTCAAATAATTAGACTATAACAAAACACACAACACTGTAGAATAGAAGGTAACCCTTCTTGCGCTTCTTAATTATTTAAGCCTCAGGAAAATACAAGACAACCAAGTCATCCATAGGCAACTATGTTTGTGGGTGGGCGCACGCATGTGTGCACCTGAATCTCCCAGTTCTACAAGCGTACTGAAGAGGGAGAAGGAGATATGGAAGGCTCAGCGTATACCCACTCCCACTCCTGCACCATCTCTTTCTAGAGGATCCCACTATTGACTGCAGAGGTAGAGAGCAGGCAGTGCTTGGGCTCACCCAGCCCCAGGATGGGAAGCGACCCATCTCCCCAGACGGCGAGAGGCTTGGGAATGGCCCCGCGGATCCCTCCTGCCAATGAGACACGTTGATAAGTCTCACAGGGAAACAGAGCTTTTGAGAAATGTTCCATTGCTCTTAAAAGGGACATATGGACAAGTGCTCTCTTCTGGCCTTTGCATCCTAGGAGGATACGATGCCTGGAACTATGGTGATGGCATTCTTCAGCCTAAGACAGGAGCCAGAGGCTGGAGATGCAGCCCAGAGAAGGAGAGCCCAAGGACCCTGATCAGATTACTGAGTGGCTGAATTCAGCCAAGGGAGGCACATTGTTTCAACCTGTTTACATGGGATAATAAATTACTACTAAAGACATCCTGCATGGGTATTCTCTTAAGGCTGGATTCATCCTAAGTGATACAGATGAAATCAACAGGAGTGTTATCTAGTTTTATGTTTTGTTCTTTAAATTATTACATGCTTGCCACCTCCTCTACCATAAAAGACACCTGCAGGCAAGAATTTTATGCAGCCCTTTCATGTACAGGATAAATAGAAGTTAAATAACCACTGTGGGGAGGGGAGGAAGGTCCAGCAGATTTAAAGAAGCACATGAGATGTTCAACGTCACTCATCATCAGGGAAACACAAATCAAAACCACACTGAGATACCACCTCACGCTGGTCAGAGTGGCTAAAATGAACAAATCAGGAGACTCTAGATGCTGGCGAAGATGTGGAGAAATGGGCACCCTCCTACACTGTTGGTGGGAATGTAAACTGGTGCAGCCCCTCTGGAAAACAGTGTGGAGGTTCCTCAAAAAGTTAACACGAGAACTCCCCTAGGGCCCAGCAATAGCACTGCTGGGAATTTACCCAAGGGATACAGGAGTGCTGATGCATAGGGGCACATGTACCCCAATGTTCATAGCAGCACTCTCAACAATAGCCCAATCATGGAAAGAGCCTAAATGGCCATCAACTGATGAATGGATCAAGAAGATGTGGTTTATCTATACAATGGAATACTACATGGCAATGAGAAAGAATGAAATCTGGCCATTTGTAGCAACGTGGATGGAACTCAAGGGTGTTATGATGAGCGAAATAAGTCAGGCAGAGAAGGACAGATACCATATGTTTTCACTTATAAGTGGAACAGGAGAAACTTAACAGAGGACCATGGGGGAGGAGAAGGGGAAAAAATAGTTGGGGAGAGGGAGGGAGGAAAACCATGAGAGACTCTTGAATGCTGAGAACAAACTGAGGGCTGATGGGGGTGGGGAAGAGGGAAAGGGGGGTGAGGGCATGGAGGAGGGCAATTGTTGGGATGAGCACTGGATGCTATATGGAAACCAACTTGACAATAAACTATAAAAAAAAAAAAGAAAGAAAAGAAAAAGCATATGCTTAGCAGCCTGTCAAAAACATACTGTCACGATCCCTCTGGTCCTTAAAGATCTCCAAGAAGCAGCCAGCTGATCTGTCTTCAATTTATTTACTTAGAAGGCTTCTCTTAGTAAAAAATGGGTAAATATGGGGGCATCTACGTGGCTCAGTGGGTTAGGCATTCGAATCTGAATTTCGGCTCAGGTCATAATCTCATAGTTCCTGAGATCAAGCCCGGTGTTGGGCTCAGTGCTGACAGCACGGAGCCTGCTTGGGATTCTCTCTCCCTCTGCCCCTCCCCTGCTCATGCTCTCTAAATAAATAAATAAACAAACATTTCTTTTAAATGGAGGGGGTAAGTACGGGTGTTAACTAGCATCACTCAAGAGCATATGAAACTCCAATATGCATGATGGCCCAGCTCCGGGCTCGGCGATCCCCTGGGCCCCAGGGGGGTTCATCACTCTGAAATGGAGCAAGAAAGTTCTTCAGTCCACTCTCAAACTAGACAAACTGAACCTTTCATCACTCGGCAATTGTCAGCATGGTGGTCTTCTTCCATCACTGCCTCGTCCATACGAGTAACATCTAAAACAAATCCTCAGTTCTCCCTCTCCCCCAACAAGTTTATAGTTTGAATTTACTTTTTAGCATATGTTTATTGTTTGCCACTTTAGAAATTTTTCTAAATATTTATTTGAGAGTGAGAGAGAGAACACAAGCAGGGGAGAGGGGCACAGAGAGGGCACAAGAGAGAGAATCCCAAACAGGCTCCATGGAGCCTGTCACAGGGCTCGATCTCACAACCACAAGATCACAACCTGAGACAATATCAAGAGTCAAATGCTCAACTGACTAAGCCACCCAGGCGCCCCTCCACTGTAGAAACTTTTCTCTCTGAAAAATCCATTTGAATACTTGGGGAAAAGGTGTCCCCCCCACCCCCGTAGAGTGAAACACAGCTTTCCTTATGTTTCAATTTTTCTTATGGACTTTTACAAACCAATTTTTCTAATTCTGAATTTTAAAAATTGTCTAAAAAATCATAACTGCTGAAACACAGAGTGAATCCTTCTTGTTCTGTCCTATGAAGAACAGAATAATGGGGAAATGGGTTTACTTGCAACAAGGTTTAACCAGACACCAGGAAGATCTTTCTGAATAAAAATGCATTTCTCAGGGAGGCTATGAGGGCATTTCCTCCATACGTTTATGATTTTATTGCCTTCCACAGACATCCCGGAAAGGTTCTGGAGAACCGTGTCTGTGGATCCTGTGGCTCCATCCGATGCGCCACGGAAAGGGGGACCTGCCATCTGAGCTGTGAATCGAACATGGCATCATCAGATCTCCAGATGAAGGACAGGTGGGTGGGGGTGTGGGTGTTTGGTGACGGTTACAAAGCCCAGTCATCCCATCCACACCAACTAGTCTGCTGAGAAATCGCTACCTTCCCCACCCTTCTGCCACCAGCACATCTGAACAGAATGATGGCGTAATAAAAATGGCACAAACACAGGCGTGGGAGTCAAAAATGAAAAGAAGCTCTAATAAAAAACAGTAAGTGGAAAACAAATACGTAGCACTTGCTCGAGACAATACAGAAGTTCCCGTGTTTTGTTTTGTTTTTTCTCAAGGGCTCATATGAAATGCTGTCACCATTCATACAAAAATAGCAAGGTTCCGAAGCACGTCAGAATCACTTGCTAAATGACTAACATGGGCAAGCTTTTGCGCATAGAATGCTAACTCTGGGAGGAACCGCTGGTGGTTCGAGGCTTTTCTTTGGCAAGTTCATAATCCTCTCCTCCCGACTGTATACAGACCTTAAATCTACATCAGGTGTTCTCTGTTCTCTCTGTGGAAGCCCCTGGGTGTGAGGACAATGTGACTGCGGTATCTCTCACGTCACTGGGCCCTCCACACTGTCACGCATGAAGGTTTAACCTCAAGGACGAAGGTGGTAACCTTGGCAGACAGAAGCGTGAGGGGCTCCAGGACCGCGCACAGATGGGCCTTGTAGACTGTGTATGTACTCAGGAAGGACTAAGGGCTGACACCTGAGGACCCGTGACTTCCCAAGAAGGAATTCATCCTAAAAGAGAGAATAAGAAGTGAGTGTAGGCCCCGACCACTGGAGGAGAGGGGCAAACGTGAGAAAAACACACTTTCTGCCCCTCGGATCTCAGAGTAACAGGGTCCCGGAGGGGAGGGCAGCAAAATGCATTTTCCACAGAAAAACTCAAAGGTATTGGAAACATAAGGAGCATTCCTTAGAAACAGGGGTCAGCAAGGAGCACAATGTTGGTCGAAGAGACCCTTCCCAATTGAACAGAGTAGCTTTAGTGCTCGGGCACAATTCAGCTTCAAGGAGGAAGGCAACGGCGGCGGCCTCAGCACCAGCCCCAGCTTCGGCGTCTGGAAGTACCCCTGACGGCAGCAGCGAAGTGTCACCGTGGCAAGGGCCACCATCCTCAGCAGCTCAGAGGCGATGGGCGCCATGCCGGGGCTGGGAGGTGAGCCCACAGTTTTGCGGGCAGTGGGAAGCAGTCCCCAAGGGCAAGGGCACCACTTTGCAGACCTAAGAGTCTACCTCTGGCATCCACCAGCTCTCCCCAGCTGACGAAGAGCAATCTTTAACAAAGCTAATGTCTAAAAACTCTTTTGACCCTGATCACAACATATCTCAAAACTCAAAATGCTCTTTCTGGTCAAGAAAAGCTGTAAGAGCAGTCCTTTGGCATTTAGGGATTACAAGTGCTCGGTCTACATTTTTTTACAAGCGACTGTGAAACTGAATTTAATGTAGTAGGTTATAAACTTTTGAGACACAAATCTGAGTTGTGGGTATTGTGTGGAAGTCAGTGAGGCTAGCTGGCCACCCAGGCCCCACTTTTCACTGTCACTGAGGCTTTGCAGGGACCCTCAACTCTTCATTGGAAGGTACCACACTAGAAAGCCCCTTTGTGCTCAAATGAGTGTCCTTTCACCACAGAGATGGGTGGCAGAGAATAAAATGTGGCGTCACCCACGCCGATGCCTAGACCACACTGACAGAGAACAAGACATTGAATCATCCATGCCAGATGTCTAGACCACATTGATAACTACCCTGAGTTAGAGGAATAAATGTTCATGCAATGATAAATCCATCCACCTAATATCCCACTCAGACTGCACAACTATAATCTTGGAATTACTCAGATGATAAATTTCCTCCTACAAATAACTCCTTTGCTAAAACAACACAATTCTAAACATAACTAGACATCTACTCTGCTCGTGCCAAAAAGGAAGTCTCTATCTAGATTATTAGGGCAACTACCCACAAGTTTTATTTGAAGGCCAGTTTATCTTCTTGTGTTTTTGTGTGGAAACACGCAAGCAAGAGATTCAAAATAGATGCTAGGCTAGGTACTGGCTTTATTTTTTTTAAGTTTTTTTTTTTTAAGTTTATTTATTTTGAGAGAGACAGAGAAAGCATAAGCAGGAGAGGGGCAGAGAGAGAGAGAGCAGGAGAGAGACTCCCATACAGGCTCCACACAGCCAGCACAGAGCCCAACACGGGGCTCGATCCCACCACTGCGAGACCATGACCTGAGCCAAAATCAAGAATCAAACACTTGACCAACTGAGCCACCCAGGCTCCCGGGTACTGGCCTTATTTTGGTGGGAATTAAATTTAATGCATAATAGAAAAAGTCATTATTCTTTCTCCACGCGCTACATAAAACTTTCCATTCAGGTGATTTTATCAATAAAGAAGTTTTAAAATCTGTTTTTTATTGCTGGTCAGCAATTTTATTCAAATAGCTCATCACCAATAGAACTATTGGTTTGCAAGCAAAAGAAATATATGTTTACTCTCACAAAACTTTCCTTCGGTGTGCAAATGAAAATGACCAAGTGTGTCGTTCGGCGCTGTGTCACAAGTGGACCCAGCTGTGTCAGAAACCCAGAGACTTTAAAAGCTGCCACCCTGGCAAGCTTTTCACCATGCTCTGTGCCTTCCAGAAGCACATCCTCCTTTCTGCCATTTAAAGACAGAAAAGAGATAAGAGACTGAAGTGAATACTTTCTTCACCCACAGCAGTTCGTCTATATCTACAAGCCTTTTTGCTGAATATCTTCTTTATAAACACTCATACTTTATCCAAGCACATCAACCTTCTTTCCAGGGTCTCAATAGCAATCCTGTGAGAGTTAGGTGACCCCTGAACAGGCATTAGGAACACCAGTCCCTGTGCCATTGAAAATCCATGTAGACGGGGCACCTGGGGGGCTCAGTTGTTTAAGCATTGGATCCTTGGTTTCAGCTCCAGTCATGATCTCACGGTTTGTGAGTTCAGGCCCCATATTTAGCTCTATGCTGATGATGAGGGGCCTGCTTGGGATTCTCTCTCTCTCTCTCTCTCTCTCTCTCCCCCCCTTCCCTCTCTCTGCCCCTCCCCTGCTTGTGCTCTGTCTCAAAATAAATGAATAAACTTAAAAAAGAAAAAGAAAATCCACATATAACTTTCACTCCCCCCAAATTTTACTACTAACAAAGTCTACTGACTAGAAGCCTTCCTGATAACAGCCAATTAACACATATTTTGTTTTGTGTGTTATGTGTACTGTATTCTTCAATGAAGTAAGCTGGGGGAAAGGTGGTTATTTAGAAAGTCATAAGGAGGAGAAAATACATTTCCAGTATTGTACTATATTTATTAAAAAAAATCCACATAAATGTTAACCGTCGCAGTTCAAATCTATGTTCAAGGGTCAACTATATTCTAAACCCAATACAAAGATCCAGTAATCTATGAAAATAGAAAAAAGGTCCAAATTAAGTAAGAAAGCAACTGTATAAAAGTCACAGAGGGCAGGGGCTCTCTGAGTGGCTCAGTATGTGGAGTGCATGACTCTTGATGTCAGGGTCATGAGTCGGAGCCCCACGATGAGCCTGGAGCCTGTTTAAAATTAAAAAGTAAAGTAAAATAAAACAAAAGTCATGGAGGGCAAGGGCCTGCCTCTTCTGAAGGCCTCCCTGTACACCACCCATTGCTGATGTGCATCAATGTTAATGCTGGTCATCAGGAGATTTCCTGAGACTGCTCCACAGGCCTGGAGCATCTACGCTTCCTTCCCCCTTCATGCTCAGAGCATGTAGGGGCTCCCAATTCATCTTTGTTTTTATTAAAAAGAAGAAAAAAAAAACCAGAGTGACCCAAAGGCGTTTCTTTCACAAGCCACGTATACCACGCCCTGGGAACTGTCTGGCCATTATTCCATTTTTTTAATTTTTTTTTAAAATTTATTTCTGAGAGAGAGCGAGCGAGCGTGAGCAGGGGAAGGTCAGAGAGAGAAGGAGACACAGAATCTGAAACAGGCTCCAGGCTCTGAGCTGTCAGCACACAGCCCGACACGGGGCTCGAACCCACGAACCGTGAGATCATGACCTGCGCAAAGACGGACGCTCAACCGACTGAGCCCCCCAGGCGCCCCCATTATTCCAATTTTCAAATATTTGCTGGAGTGAGAAAGCTCCAGCTACCCTACAGTGAATGTCGTTATCGGGTTTGCAGGGATCTGACTGGCCTGCATCCGAGGCACACGGGGAAGCCGGAGGCCAGAGCGGCCGGCAGGCGGCAGCACGCATGCGCAGGGCGCGCGGAGCGCCCGCAGCCGGAGGTGGGCGGCTCCGAAGACAAAGGCGCGTTCCTCCCGCTCCACGCAACGGAAGTGCCTGCCACGTGTGTGCGTCCGGACACGCCCTCCTCTCCCACCACGTTTCCTTTCCTCTTCGTTCCCATCTTCTCTGCTTTGTGCTTGGAGATGCTTTCTCGGAGTGAGCAAGCCACTGTTGAACCATTTCCAACCCATTTTCAAAGGGGATTTCAAGTCTCAGAAGCTAGTATCTTGGCCTCACGGCTCACAACGGAAGCCTTCCCTTTTCCACTCACAGGCCACGTGCCTGAACACGGGAAAAGGGGTTGAAAATAATGCCAACCCAGGAATCGGGGGACGTGAGCGGCAGTATCCACGCCCAGAACTTGATTCTCTCAAGAGACCCACCGACACTGGAAGAAAAGAATGAGAGTAGCTGTAGGCGCAAAGAGGTCATGCGTGTTGTGCGCACGTGCTCATTCGTGTGCACACGCTACATTCAGGTAAGACAGAAGTCACCGCACCACTTAGCATGCCCCATCATTGCTCGGTAGACTTCTTTCCATCACCTGAATGAGACTTTATGGGCTTGAGTCATAATTAAAAATATTTCAGAGCTTTATAAAAGTTCAAATGAAGATGTTCACCTTTATCAAAATACATGCATGGGGCGCCTGGGAGGCTCAGTCGGTTAAGCGTCCAACTCGGTTTCGGCTCAGGTCCCGATCTCACAGGTTGTGGGATCGAGGCCCTCGTCAGGCTCTGTGCTGACAGTGTGGAGCCTGCTTGGGATTCTCTTTCTCCCTCTCTCTCTGCCCCTCCCCTGCTTGTGTGCTCTCTCTTGCTCTGGCTCTCTCAAAAATAAACAAAAATTTAAAATATATAGATAGGACATGATAGAGATAGAGATAAAGATAGAGACAGATATAACACTGTGCTGAACTTTCACTGGATATGCGAAACTACTAAGTATTTCTCTTACTGGACCCTTTGAGGGTGGACTTGGTTGACACTAAATCATCTCCTTTTTAAATACATGTATGACAAAACACCTTGGAGAATATACTAGGAAGAGGCAAAAGTTAAAAAAATAGATATGTATCAGATGAGCCTAGAGCACTCTGTACTATCACAGAGTAAGGGAGTGTCCAAAACATACAAGGACAAGGTCATTTCCAAGGGATACGGGAGAGGCCTGAAAGAGCTCCCAGTACCCAAAGCGGGAACAAGTTAGGGAACAAAATAAATTATATAGATTTGGATCATAGCAACAATGTGAAATAAACATCTAAGAGATCTGCTGATACAAATCAATGATTGAACCATACATTTGGGGAGAGAAGGGATACATTTTCCTTACTGGAGATTGCCACATAATAAATGTGACTGTTCCCCAGTCCAGGAGTTGTTGAGTGAGGGGATTTGGAACTTAATGCCCAACTGACAAAAATTAACGTGTGAGAAGGGAAAAACAATAACTTTACAGGGAATTAACCTGGCAGACACTACTTGAGCCAAGTGATCAAGATTAAAAGCAAGTAATATCACATGGACATGTGCACCTTCGTGTGATGAAAAGGGCACTTCACCACCTCTGTGATATTCTTCCCAAATCCCATAATCAGTCTAATCATGAAAAAAAGTGAGACACACCCCAAGTAAGGGACATTTTATAAAACACCTGATCAGTACTTTTAAATCTGTCAGGCTCATGGGTTCTGATCCAAGATGGTGACAGATGAGCCTCCTGAACTTCTCTCTCCCACAGAACATACCAAATCTACAGATACACATGGAACTCCCTTTGAAGGAAATCCAGAAACTAGCTGAGCAACCACTACACATCAGGCAAAAGGGAAAAAACCCACACTCCACAGCACCAAACAATGAGGAAGGAACTCACAACTCCCAGCTTCAACTTAAGGAGCAAAATTTGGACCCAACATCTAACAAACCAACTTAAAAGAAATTTCACCTGACAGACAGAACCCCCCCAATACCTAGCTCTAAAAGCACACTAGGTTTGCATCCCTGAAGACCACAAGACAATGGCAAACAAAGAAACATTCTAAACAGAACCATGGAGACCCACCATGGTAACCCCCTACCCCAGGCCTCAGAGCATAGGCAGCAGACAGAAACACCCATCTTCCAATCTTTCCCAAAAGAGACGAATATGCATATCTTCAAAGTACAGCCTGAGGGTCAGGAACCCAATTTCACATAAATCTGAGGGCCTACTGCAGTCCTCTCTGAAGACCCGGAAGGTTGGTGGGCACCATCTTTGTATTCTTCCTCTGCCCTGCTCCAGGTCGCCAATGCCTCACTGAAAGGAGCCTGCACAGACACATGAAGTGCCCTGATTTGGGTGGCCACTGCCCAGAGGATGCACCTCTTGAACTACTGGCCCTGGTGGCCAGTAGAATTACATTCACAGGTTCAAGAATACCACAGAAAACAGAGAAATGGTTCTTAACCAGCTATCCCTCCAAAACTCAACCCAGAGACAGCAGACAGAAGCCCTTATCTCCAAGTGTCCCTGAAGGATGTGCATCTGCATACTTTAAAAGTTGCTTCAGGAGGGTCTGGCTTCCAGTCATCCTGCATCTAGGTGTTGACTAAGATCCTCCCTTTTGGGACACTGAGAGGGCTTAACACACCCTCAACCACTGGGAACCTCTAAGAACAAAGAAGGCAGCTTGGACAATCACAAAAGTGTGAGAGATAACAAAGAGCTAGGACCCAGCTGAACAATAAGGTTCATTTCCTCCAGGGTACCACTCCTTCAAGGTTGGGAGAGCAGTCTAAATGCAGAAATCAACATGGAGAGACAAGGAAAATTGGGAAACAGAGGAATATGTTCCAAACAAAAGAACAAGATAAAACTCTCAAAACACACCTTAATGAAATAGAGATCAGTGATTTACCTGATAAACAGTTCAAAGTATTGGTCATAAAGATGCTCACCGAGGTCAGCAGAACCATGCATGAGCAAAGTGAGATTTCAACAAGGAGAAAACATTGAAAAGAACCATTTGGAAACCACAGACCTAAAGGATACAATAAGTGAACTGAAAAATTCAATAGAGAGGTTCAATAACAGACTAAAGCAGTAAGAACAAAGGACCAGTGAACTCAAAGACAGGCCCGTAAAATTCAATCAATCAGAGAAGCAAAATGAGAAAACAATGAAGAAGAGTAAAGCTAGCTTAAGATACTTAATGGAACAGGGGCACCTGGGTGGCTCAGCCAGTTAAGCATCTGACTCTCGGTTTCAGCTCAGGACATGACCTCACCATTCATGAGTTTGAGCCCCACATCCAGCTCCACACTGACAGTAAGAAGCCTGCTTGGGATTCTCTCTCTTTCCCTCTCTCTCTGCCCCTTCCCTGCTCATGCCTGTTCTCTCTCTCTCTCTTTCAAAATAAATAAATAAATTTTTTAAAAAAGATACTTAATGGAACACCATCAAGCAGACCAATATTTGCATTTTAGGGGTTCCAGAAGGAAGAGAGAGAGAAAGGGCAGAAAGCTTACTCAAGTAAACAGGGGCTAAAAACTTCCCTAGCCTCAGGGGAAAAACAGAAATCTAAACCAGGAAACCTAGAAAGTTAAAAAAAAAAAAAAAGAGTCCAAAAAGGCCCACAGTGAGATACATTATAAATAAACTGTCAAGTTAAAAACAAGGAGAGAATCTTAAAAGCAGCAAGAGGAAAACAATTTGTTACATAAAAGGGAAACCTATAAGAATTCCAGCAGATTTTCCAGCAAAAACTGCAGGTCAGAAGGGGGTGGCATGATATATTCAAAGTGCTGAAAGGAAAAACTGCCAACCAAACCTGCAAAGTGGTCCTTCAGGACTGAAACAGAGAGGGGGAAAAAAGCTTCAGAGACAAGCAAAACCGGAAGGAGTTCATCACCACCGGGACCAGCCATACAAGAAATGTTAAAGAGACTTCTTTAAGCTGAAACAAAAGTGTGTTAATTAGGAACAGGAAAACATAGGGAAGTATGAAACTCATGGGTAGAGGTAAACATATAGTTAAAATCAGAATACCCTAATGTGATGGTGGAAGGTAAATCACTTATAAATCTAGTATGAAAGTTTCAAGACAAAAGTAGTAAAAATAACTATAATTACAACTTATTAATGGATACACCAGCAATAAAGATGTCAACTATGACATCAAAAACCTAAAATGAGGGGGCATGCAGGAGTAAAAATATATAGCTTTTGTACGTGTTCAAGCTTAAATTGTTATCAGTTTAACCTAAACTGTTATAGATATAAGATGTTTTATATAAGCCTCATGGTGACCAAAAAAGGAAAACCTACAATAGATGCACAAAAGATAAACAAAAAGGAATCTCAGTGTTCCATTACAGAAAAATGTCATATGACAACGAAAGAACAAAAAACGAAGGAACAAAGGAAATATTAAACAGCCAGAAAACAATTAACAAAATGGCAATAGTCTGTATCTATCAATAATTACTTTAAATGTAAATGGCCTAAGTTCTCTAATCAAAGGCATGCAACGGTTGAATGAATTTTTTTTCCTCTTCGCCCCCACCACCCTCCACACCTGGCCAATGGGCAGAGAGGAGAGGCAAGGGGACCGCGGGCAGATCAAGAGGAGCGGTCCCATTCACCTTGAATACCCATCCCTCATCTGACACAGCTTTCAGGCTCAGGTTGGGAGAGGACACATTTGTCACATCAATTGGTAGATAGCTGAATGGATTTCAAAAACAAGAAATATGCTATCCATAAGATATTCACTTCAACTTTAAAAACATACAGAGACTAAAAATGAAGTCAAAAGAAAACTGAAGCAGCCGTACTTATATCAGAACAAAATAAGGCTTTAAAACAAAGACTCTAATAAGAGGCACTAAAAGGTCATTAGATAATAATAACAGGGTCAATCCAACAAGAGGATATTATGACATTTGTAAATACTTATGCACTCACCATATAAGCACCTAAATATATAAAGCGAATATTAACAGACCTGAAGGGAGAAATAGACAGCAGTACAATAATATTAGGGGATTTCAGTACCCCACTTTTATTAACGGATAGGTCTTCAGACATAAAATCAATAAGGAAATGTTGGACTTAAACTACACATCAGAGCAGATAGACTTAACAGATATTTATGACAATTTCTATCCAAGATCAGCAGAATACACATTCTTCTGAAGTGCATATGGAACACTCTTTGGACAGATCATATGTTAGCCACAAATAAACAGTCTTACTACATTTAATAAAACTGAAATCTAGGGGTGCCTGGGTGGCTCATTCAGTTGGGCAGCCGACTTTGGCTCAGGTCACAATCTCACGGTTCGTGGGTTTGAGTCCCGTGTCGGGCTCTGTGCTGACAGCTAGCTCAGAGCCTGGAGCCTGTTTCAGATTCGTGTCTCCCTCTCTCTCTGACCCTCCCCTGCTCACACTGTCTCTCTCTCTCTCAGAAATAAATAAAACATTAAAAAAAATTTTTTTTAAGGAAACAAATCTAAAGGAGTCTTCTCCGACCACTTGTTTCTCTAATATGAAGCTAGAAATCAATTACAAAGAACAGTGGAAAATTTACAAATATGTGAGGATGAAACAATATGTTATTGAACAATAAATGGATAAAAATAAAGAAATCAAAAAAGAAATAAAATAACAGACAAATGGAAATACAACAGAACAAAGCTTATGGGATGGAGGAAAAACAATTCTAAGATGGAAGTTGGTAGAGATAAACACGTAGGTTAATAAACTAGAAAGAGTTCAAATAAACAACCTCAAGGAACTGGAAAAAGAAGAACAAACTGAATCCAAAGTTAGTATAAAGAAGGAAATAACAAAGATCAGTGCAGACATAAATGAAAGAAACTAAAACTAAGAGCTGGTTTTTTGAAAAGGTAAAATACACAAACATTTAGCCACAGTTTAGGCAGACAAGAAAAAAAGGGAGAGGACTCAAATTAAATTAGAAATGAAAGAGGAGATGGGGCACCTGGGTGGCTCAGTCAAGTAAGCATTCGACTTTGGCTCAGGTCATGATCTACGGTTTGTGAGTCTGAACCCTGCATTGGGCTCTGTGCTGACAGCTCAGAGCCTGGAGCCTGCTTCAGATTCTGTGTCTCCCTCTCTCTCTTGGTCCTGCCCCACTCATGCTCTCTGTTCTGTCTCTCAAAAATAAATAAATGTTAAAAGAAATTTTTAATGAAAGAGGAGCCATCACAATTGATACCATGTAAATACAAAAGATCATAAGAGACCACTATGAATAATTATATACGTTTCCCTTGGATACTCAAAAGTAGAGTGTTCCTATGAAATCTTTCATAAACCTAAATGGCATAAGTCAAAGAAGCAATTACCATTAATTTATATGGAAAAATCTTTGAGTATTCTCAGACCCAAAAATTAAGCTTTCTTAGGCTTTTCTGATACCATCTTGCTAATGGATGCACAAAATAAATCGAGATAAATCACATATGGTCATAGACAAAGTTCAAAGCTATGTCAGCTTAATGTGGACAGGCTGAGTGCAGTTCCTCAGGAAAGAGGTTTTTGGCACCACTTTTACTGCTTGGGGTGTGCAGTGCCTCTGTAATGGCTCACTGCAAAATAAATACTGAAAGTCATTTTCACTTTTTGTGAGCAAAAATCCCGTTCAAATTTCTTCCAGTTAGCAAAAACAAGTACCAATGTAGGCCACTTGTAAAAGTGAAATGGAGTAACAAAAACTTTTCAACAGCAGGTGATATCTATACCAACAAATTGGACAGCATGCTAGAAATTAATAAATTCCTAGAAACGTATCATGAACAGATTGATTACTAATAAGGAGATTGACTCAGTGATGAAAAACCTGACAAACATAAGTCCAGGACCAGATGACTTCACCTGTAAATTCTACCAAACATTTAAAGAAGAATCATTACCAGTCTTTCCCAAACTCTTTCCAAAAATAGAAGAGGAGAGGATATTTCAAAACCCAATACAGGAGGCCAGCATTACTAAGTACCAAAACCAGATAGAGACATTACAAGAAAAGAAAATTATATACCACTATCTCAGATGAACATGGATGTGAAAATCCTCAATAAATTATCAGCACACTGAATCAGCAATATGTTAAAAAAGATCAAACATCACAATTAAATGGGATTTATTCCAGGGATGCAAGGATGGTTCAATATCCACAATCGATATGATACACCACAGTAACAAAATGAAAGATAAAAATCATATGACCACCTCAACAGATGCAGAAAAGTCATCTGACAAAATTCAACATCCATTCATGATAAAACCTCTCAACACACTGGTTTTAGGGAGAAAGATTCTCAACCTAATAAAGGCTATAAAGGACAAGAGCACAGCTAACATCATACTCAGTGGTAAAAGCTGAAAGCTTTTCCTCGAACGGCAAAAAGAAGATAAGGATGCCCACTCTTACCACTTGTATTCACTATAGCACTGGAAGTCCTACCAAGAGCGGTTTAGGAAGAAAAAATAAATAAAAGGCATCCAAATCAGAAAGGAAGAAATAAGACAGTCTCTCTTCGCAGATGACGTGATATTATATATAGAAAACTCCAAAGAGCCCACCAAAAAACGGCTAGAACTAATAAATTCAGTAAAACCAGGACACAAAGCCAACTTACAAAAATCATTTCCATTTCTATACGCTAACAAGAAAGTATCAGAAAAAATAAGGGAGAAAATCCCATTTGCAATTACATGAAAAAGAATAAAATACCCAGGAAAAAAAGTTAACCAAAGAAATGAAACATTTGTATACTAAATAGTATAAGACATTGATGAAAGAAACTGAGGAAGACACAAAAAACTGGAAAGACATTCCCGGCTCATGGACTGGAAGAATAATATTGTAATGCCCATATTACCCAAAGCAATCTACAAATTTGATACAATCGCTATCAAAAATCCAATGGCATTTTCACAGAAATAGAAAAAATAATCCTAAAATGTATATGGAACCACAAAAGACTAGAAGAACCAAAGCAATCTTGAGAAAGAAGAAAAAAAGCTGGAGGCATCATGCTTCCTGATCTCAAACTAAATCAATGACTTTTTGGATTTGACCCCAAAAGCAAATGCAACAAGAATAATAACAAGCAGACAACATCAAATTAAAAAGCTGCTGTGCAGCAAAGGAAACTATCAATAATGAAAAAGCAGCCTATCATATGGGAGAAAATATTTGCAAATCATATATATGCTAGCAAATCATATATCTGATAAGGGATTAATACCCAAAACATATAAAGAACATATACAACTCAATAGCAAAAAAAAAAAAAAGAAAACAAAAAGACAACTAGGAGCACCTGGAGTTGGCTGGGTGTCCAAATTCAGCTCAGGTCATGATCTTGTGGTTAGTGGTTTTGAGTCCCGCATTAGGCTCTGTGCCTGGAGCCTGCTTCAGATTCTGTGTCTCCCTCTCTCTCTGCCCCCCTCCCACTCACATTCTGTCTCTCTGTCTCTCTGTCCATCTGTCTCTATCTCCCTCTCAAAAATAAATAAACATTAAAAAATATTTTCATCCAACTAAGTGGCTAACAGGTACATGAAAAGGAGCTCAATGTCACTCATCATCAGGGAAATGTAAATCAAAACCACAATGAATGAGATATCACCTCACACCTGCTAGAATGGCTATGGTCAAAAAGACAAGAGATAACATGTGTTGGCAAGGATGTAGAGAAAATGGAACCTTTGTCCACCATTGATAGGAATGAAAGCAAGTGCTACCACTATGGAAAACAGTAGAGGGGTTCCTCAAAACATTAAAAGTAGAACTACCATGATCCAGCAATTCCAGCATATCCAAAAGATATGAAAACATGATATCAAAGAGATATGTTCACTGCAACACTATTCTCAATAGCCAAGATATGGAAATGACCTAAGTTTCTAGCAATGGATGAATGGATAAAGAAGGTATATATCCATATCCACAATGGAATATTACGTAGTCATGAGAAAAAAGAAATCCTGCCATTTGTGACCACATGGATGGACCTAGAAGGCATTATGATAAGTGAAAAACCCAGACAGAGAATGACAAATACTGCATGGCATCACTTATATGTGAAATTAAAAAAAAAAAAAAAAAGTCTAACTCATAGTAATAGAAGGCAGAAAAGTGGTTTCTAGAGTTGGAGGGTTCTGGGGGGAAATATGGAGAGATGGTAAAAGAGTACAAACTTTCATCTATAAGAAGAATGAGGTCTGGGGGTGCCTGGTTGGCTCAGGGTTAAGCATCCAATTCTGGGTTTTGGCTCAGGTCATGATTTCATGGTTCGTGGCTTCGAGTTCCACATCGTACTCTGCACTGACACTGTGGAACCCGCTTGGGATTCTCTCTTACCCTCTCGCTGCCTTTCCCATGTTCTCTCTTTCTCTCTCTGTCTCTCTCTCTCAAAATTAATTAATAAACTTTAAAAAATATTTGCTACAGGGGCGCCTGGGTGGCTTAGTCGGTTGGGTGTCCGACTTTCGCTTAGGTCATGATCTCGCGGTTCGTGGGTTCAAGCCCCGCGTCGGGCTCTGTGCTGACTGCCGGCTCAGAGCCTGGAGCCTGTTTCAATCTGTGACTCCCTCTCTCTCTGACCCTCCTCTGCTCATGCTGTCTCTCTCTCTCTCTCTCCTAGAAATAAATAAAACATTTAAAAAATATATTTGCTACAACAGTAGCCCTTAAATGTTCTCACACACCCACAAAAAGATAAATATGTAAGGTGATGATGTTTTCATCAACCTGATGACAAAAATCCTGTTACAACCTACGTATATCAAATTATCACAATGTTCACTTTACATTTCTTACAATTTTAGAAGTCAATTACACCTCAATAAAACTGGGGGAAAAAACTGTCAAGGTCATGAAAAATGAGGAAAGCCTGAGATACTGTCACAGACCAGAGACTGAGTAAGGACACATGACAAATAAATGCTACGTGTCATCTTGGACTGGATCCTGGGACATCAAAAGGACAATTTAAAACTGGTGAAAAATCTAACAAAGTCTGGAGTTTGGAAGATAATGTTAAGGGAAACCCTCAAATAGGGTGAAAGATGTGCAGGAAATGCCTTTACTCTCTCTCCTTGTGACTTTTCCACAAATCTAGAGTTATTCCAAAATAAAAGTGTATTTAAAAAAAAACAAAGATGTACTGGAAATTGTATAGGACAGGTTTTAAACAATGTGTGCATGTGTCATCGGTGAAAGCGAGATCTCAGAAATTGAAAAAAGTCTGGAATCAGACAAGGCAGGAAGTCATAGTGGAGATTCTTCATGATCAAGACTGGCAGGTGCTTTAGGGGACTTTGACAGTTTTGACACATTCCCTGACTCAGAGTGTCCCACAGTCCCTGACCAAGCGCACTCAGCCAGAGCATGGTGGAGGCTAAAGCATGAACCAGTAGATTCAAGTGCAGCAAAAAAAAAATCAGCCCAAAGCACTTGGGGACAATTCAAAAGGTAATATTCTCTTCCTGACTAATTAAAACTAAGATACATAGAAATTAAAACTCAAATGGGGCGCTTGGGTAGCTCAGTCGGTTGAGTGTCTGACTCTTGATTTCAGCTCAGGTTATGATCCCAGGGTCTTGAGTCTGAGGCCCATGTTGGGTTCTACCGGAGAGTGGAGCGTGCTTGAGATTCTCTCTCTCCCCCCTCCCCACCCCTCTCCCCAGCTGTGCTCTCTCTAAAGGAAAAAAAGAAAGAAAGAAATATATATGTATTCACTGTAAACAATAAAATTCACTGTAAACAACAGCATTAGACACCGGAGTAGGTCAATAAGGTGACCGTGAAACTCCCATTTCCCAGTATCCTTGTCTATTATTTTCTCCGTCTGAAATCCAGTCTGTAGTTTCCACATAGTTTCTTGTGTTTCTTTCCACTGAATTTTTGTTGCATTAAATGCCTGCATTTATCTGCCAGAAGATATACACCACCTTGTTCTTTCGCCTGCATGGGTGAATCCTGCCTCCCTAAGCCCATATTCATTCATTCACCCATTCATTCACTCTTTCAATAGTCACGTCAGTAAATACTGGATGTCCACCGAGCACTGTGTCGGGCATTAAGGATGCACTGTTGTGACTAAGACACTGTTATTGTCCTCAAACTTTCATTGAGGGCAAAAACAGACAATCAGGAAATTTAAAAAAAAGTTTGTTAAGTGCTATGTAACAGACGCCTGCCCAAAATGCACTGCACAGGGCACCTTAGGTCTAGAGGTGACAACATTTGAGTCCTGAAAGGCTAACATAAGCAATCTGAAGTGAAAGGTCCCATCATGTGTATCTGAACCTTCCTAAGCCTGGGGCTCTGTTCATTGCAGAGAGCAGAATTGGAGGGTCTGTGAATTATGATCATAATCATATTGATAATACGGATCGAGAGGTAACAATAAGTTGGAGCCAAGATCCCATGACCAATAGAAAAGCATTCCAACTCTCAAGGAGTTTTGGGGACCTTCCTTGCCCATCCTCCTACCCATCGTACCAATTACAACTACAGGGAATCCCTGGCGTTTGATGCATGTTTGCTGAATGCAGGAGCTTGCTCAGACCCCTCATGTCCAGCCAAGCACCCAGTGCCATGAACTCTTACGGGAGAATATCTCTTGCATCTGTCCCTCCTCAATTTTTCCATTTCAACTGCTAAGAGAGACTAACACCAATCTCCCCAGTTCAAGGCTCTCTCCTTCCTCAACGCTGCAGATTTTCTGAAACGTGGATTCGCTAAATTCAAACACCTCCCCTTTGCTTACAGAATGAAGCCCACCCTCCTCAGCTGATCATTCCGGTCTTCAAGCCCTACACAGTCTCGTCTCACCCCTACCTCCATGGGTGTCTTCGCACACAGCATTCCCTTCCACAAGCCTGTTCTCTGCTCCTATCTGTTCACCCACTGATCTTCGCCATGGGCTCTCTGCTGCCTGCATTCCCCTGAGAAGCCTTGGTCCAAGCCAGCTCTAACTCCAGAAGCTCTTCTTCCCGGGCTCCAGAAGTCGGGTTAGGGTTCACACTTCTCTGGACAAGTTGTGATTTCAGGGGTCTCGAGTCCAGGAAGCTACAAATCACTCAACAGTCGCTCTTAAAAGGGGCCGGTAAGAATATTACGAAAGAGTGAATTGAGAGTCTATGGGGAAAGCAGTAAACACAGCATCAGAACACAGTGTAATCTGAGCGATGGAATGACATGGAAGGTTGCCCAAAGCAGACGGTGAGGGTGTGGAGAAGAAAGGGCCCAGGGAGGTGACAAGTAGGAGTCAGTCACGTGAACACAACAGGGACAGGGCATCATGGCCCAAAGTCTGTGGGGTAGAGAGGACAGAACAGGAGAGGCACAGTCTGAGGAGTAATAGCCAGAGATAAGCAATAAGCAAGGGGAAGGTCACTATACACATTTTACTGTTTATTTTAATAAAGTATCATGGAAATGATGTTCATAAAGTGTGCAAATCTTCAGTGTACAGTTCAATAAATGTGACCTTGTAACCACCTCCCCAAAAATGAGACAGAATACTACTAGCCTCCCAGGAACCTCCCAGTCCCCATTTTACCCACAAAGGTAATCACTAATTCTGACTTCTATATTCATTGTTTAGATGAACAGAGTCCTGTTTTTTCACACACACGGAATCAGTCTCTGTCTTCTTTCAGTTATTACTGTGTGTGAGTCATCCACGGCATTGCATCTACAGATATATATACATATACAATCAATCTCATTGTCTAATGTATTATATGTTGTATGAGTACATTAGAAATCATTATCCATTCAACTCATGGATATTAAGACATTACATGTGAGCATATAGGATATTCAACTATATTGGATATTAAACCTGCATTCAGTCGGAACTACCAAAATAATGTTCCAATAAACATTCATTTGGTGCACATGAACACACATTTGTTTAATATACACATAGAATTTAAATCACTGGGCCGTAAGATATACGTGCATTTAAATTAGTAGATAGTGCAAACAGTTTTCCATAGTGGCTCTATGAATTACAGTCCTCCCAGAAGTTAGGAGAGTTACAGATGTTCCTCATTTTAGTCAACACTTGTTATTTTCAATCATTTTCATTTCAGCCATTCGTGTGACTGTACACTGATGTATGACTTTGACTGTTCACTTCCTTGATGACTAACGACATCAAGCACCTTGTCATACGTTTGATGGCTTGGATATACTCTTGTGAAGTTCTTGTTTAAATGTCTTGCTCACTGTGGGATACCTGGATGGCTCAGTTAAGTCAGTTAAGTATCCTTGACTTCGACTCAGGTCATGATCTTACAGTTCACGGGACTGAGCCCCACGTCAGGCTCTGCACTGACTGCGCCAAGCCTGCTTGCGATTCTTCTCAGGCCATCTCTGCTTGTGCGCGCATGAGTGCATGATGAATGCGAGTGCTCTTTCTCTCTCTCTCAAAATAAATAAACTTAAAAAAATAAAATACATGTCTCGCTCACTTGTGGGGGGGTGTCTGTTGTTATTGATTTGTAGATGCTTTTTATATATTGTGGATACAAACTCTTGGTCATAGAGTGTGTGTTGGGAGAAGTCCTGTTTTGTGATATGACTTTTCATTCTCTTAATCCTTTAGTGTCAAAGTTACCTAATTTTAATGTAGTCCAGTTTATTAATAACAGTAGATTGGGATTCTTAAAATTGTTTAAGAATTTTTCCCCTCATCCAAGTTGATAAAGATTGTTTTTATTCTATTATTTTCTAGAAGCTTCGTTATTTTCATTTCTAACTTAGATCAATAACCTACATTAAACTGATTTTTGTGTATGGCGTGAAAATCAAGATTATTTTTTTAATGTAGATGTACAACTGAGCCAGCACCATTTTTTTAAAGACCATCTTTCTCCCACTGCCCTTCAGAACAGCCACTTCTGTCATAAATCAAGTACTTGTCAATAATGAAGTATATACAGGTCTGTTTCTACATTCTCTGTCTTGTCAACTGATCTGTTTATTTAGCCCTGGACCGATACCACGCTGCTTTCATTAATCTAGTTTTCTAAAATGTTTTTATTTATTTTTGAGAGAGAGAAACAGAGCATGAGCGGGGAAGGGGCAAAGAGAGAGGGAGCCACAGGATCCAAAGCAGGCTCCAGGCTATCAACACAGAGCCCGATGCGGGGCTCGAACTCACAAACCATGCTGTCATGACCTGAGCTGAAGTCGGACGCTCAACTGACTGAGCCACCCAGAGGCCCTGTAATTAATCTAGTTTTATAACAAGTTTTGATATATGGAAGCAGTCTTCTAACTTCATTAGTTTTCCTGAAGATTATGTGGGGTATTCTTGGCCCTTTGTATTTCCATATAATTTCTAGAATCATTTTCAACGCATATACACACACACAAACCTGCTGGGATTTAACTGGAATTGTACCCACTCCCTAGCTCAAACTGGGGAAAATTAAAAAGAGGTCTTACCCATTTCCTTAAGTATCTGGTATTTGTATGCTAATATAAAGGGTAAAAGGTTTTAGTTTGGGGGCACCTGCATGGCTCAGTCAATTAAGCATTCGACTTCAGCTCAGGTTATGATCTCATGGTTTGTAAATTCAAGTCCAGAGCTGGGCTCTGTGCTGACAGCTCAGAACCTGGAGCCTGCTTCGGATTCTGTGTCTCCTCCTCTTTCTGCCCTTCATGCCCCCAGCTCTCAAAAATAAACATTTAAAAATTCTTTTTAAGTTTTTAGTTTTATGTTGGAATTATTTTTTCTAATTTATTTCTGCATATTGACTTTGTATGGGGTAGCTTTGATAATCCAGGGACATTTTTAATTCATTAGGTCTATTAGTGGTTTCTTTTGGATTTTCAAAAGTACATACTCATGTCATCTGCTAATAGTGACAATCTTATTACTTCCTTTTCAATTATATTCTTTCTTTTTCTTGCTTTCTTGCATTGGCTTTGACTTCCTGTGCAATGCTGAAATCAGGTCACAGTAGTTGACATCGCCATCCCACTCACAATCTATGCATATAACTTTTCATTATTTCTCCATTAACTGTGATTCTTTTTAAAGAAACCCTTTATCAGAATAACAAAGTTTCCTCTTATTTCCATTTTGTTGAGGACTTTATCATGCTTGGGCATAGAATTTTATCAAATGATTTTTCCTCATCTGTTGAGATAATCCTGTGGGTTTGCTTTACCCTTCTATTATGATAAATTACATTGATTGATTTTCAAATTTCACAGCAGCTTTGCGTTACTGAAATAAACTCAAGTTGGTCATAATACATCATCATTACATATGACATTACTTCTTTTTTAACTGTATTTTATCCTTGTCTAAACAAATCTTTTGAAGGCAGTGCTCTTATACTATGTTGTACTTTTCTGCATTATTTAGAACATTGTAATCATATTATAACTGTGTTTATAAAGCGGTAAGCATCTTGAGGAAGGGACTCTGCTCTAGTCTTTGTAAATTTTCCACCATTTGGAACACAATATATGTCATGCAAATGCTTGTGAAATGAAAGTCCTGGTGATCTCCTAAGAAAGTGTTCTCTTCACAGGCACCTGCAATGAGTGTCTGCTGACAAGTCCCATCTTCTCAAGGTAACTCCTTATGGTACTGCTGGACCAGACCTAACAACATATTGGCGGGAATACAATAACAGTTCAAGTCAGAGAAGCAGTATATTCACAGGGCTCACCGTCTATTTTAGAGAACAAGTAACCATATTTATCACCCAAAGGCCATGACATTCATGCCCATGAAACCAAGTCCAACTTGGGCCCACTTCATATGTCAGACAGCAGCACCATTTTCCAATGTCATTGATTCTGCCTAGGAGAGTCTGCCACGCTCTTCTTCATTTTTCCCCACAAGCTCTGCTTAAGGGCTTGATCTGTGGTTTTAGAAAGTGGGCTCGCTTTTCCATTTATGAGAAAAATAAAAATGTACTTTTTTGGTTTTAAAAACACAAAGTCTGTCTCTTAACAACAACAGTTGTTGCTGGCATTTCAACTGTTCCTGAGCATCCACGTTGTACTCTAAACTCACCGAGCACAATCTGTGTGGGCATGAATCTTAGGCTTAACTTTACACGTCCCCAGTACATATACTTGAAACAACATTTCTGGGCTGATATCTTGTCAACAAGTCTACCTCTGCTCGACCATGCCACCTATCAGTCAATTCAGTATAAAAACTCTTGTTATGAAATATCCGTCGGGTTTCTTCATCTTTGGAACTAAAATAGAAGAAATGAAACTTGTTATACAGGCTTAAACCTGAGAGAGACACAGAATTCTGCAAAGAAAAGTAAAAACTTCTAGAGAAACTGGCCAGAAATTGGTGTATGGTTGTCACAGGGACAAAGGGAAGAAAAAGAAATCTTCAGTCCAATCGTCTTGAGCTTCTCAAATCAAATGCACTAAATATGATATGTCACAGGCTATACCTTAAAATAAGTCAACAAGCCACACCCAACAGAGTTCAAAGAACCAAGAGTTCTTCAAAATAAACGAAATGTCAACCCCCGTGAGAGAAGGCCATTAGGGAGTGGGATTAATATTTGCTACCTGTCGTGGTGACAAGTAGAATAATGGACACAACATGAAGTCCATAGAACACACTCCAGAGACATCTAAACCTCCTTTACTTGACCGAGGACAGGATCCTGCCTCAGCCTAGGCTTTGTCTCTTCTCTCAAAAAGCACAGGAAATAATCCTGGTAAATGTTAATGCTCTCAAACATCTTCCTGTCTAAAATTATCCTAGAATACACAAATTGAGCAGTAGTACACAAAGATTTTTAAAAAAGAATATTTTCTACTTGTGTGTTCATTTTATTTTTTATTTTATCCTTTTTTAAATTAATGTTTAAGTAAGCTTCCCACCCAGCGCAGAGCCCAACACAGGGCTTGAACTCACGACCCTGAGATTAAGACTCGAGCTGACTGAGATCTAGAGATGGGTGTTTAACCGACTGAGCCACCCAGGAGCCCCCGTTCAATTTTTACTGGAACATTTTAAAGATTCATTTCCTTTGCTTAAACTGTCTTTGGTGCTTTACTGGTCTGCTGTGCAGGGTGTAATACGCCCACAAATTTGTTGTGTGGGACATAAATGGCATTACATAAGCCCAGACCACAGTGACCAACTTCGCTCCAATCCATTTATTATTTGCTCGTCATGTGAATAATTTATTCCGGGAAGCAAGTGTGCACTTCTCATTTATTTACTATTCACCGGTAACATAAACTCTTATTTAGCAGGTGCACATTCACACTTAGAGGAGACAGTTTTTTTATGTGACGCACTCAGCTGAACCAAGCGAGATCCTGGGGCTCACTACGAGCATGTACATTAAGATTCTACCTTTTACTCCTTACAAATTCTCGCTTCTGCTTTCTCTTTCCGTTTTAAAGAGGCCTTCTGAGCCATCATGCAGATAAATGAACTATCGCTCGACTTAATTCCACCAGCACAGAGCTGGGAAAAAAAGCAGGGGTTGGCGACACAGCAAAGGGCTATTCTCTGCTAGCAGAGCCTACAGAGAGTGGTACCAAGAAGAGGCAGCCTCAGGATGGCCAGGCAGGGCACACTCGGCATCCCAAAGGATAGGCTGGAGGCCAGGCAGAGGCAGCCTAACCAGCCCAGGATAGTCAGCTGGCCTTGCTGGCCAAAGGACCCATGGACTCTGGGGCCAGGACTCTAGAATGCAGGTAGGCTGATCTCAGATGTGACATCCGCAAGCCCTTGGGTGGAGGGTAAGTAAGGGCCCCGTTGATAGAGCCGGTCATGGACGTTCTCTTTCTCTTTCTTCTGGCTCTTGGTCAGATCCCCCTCCCTCACCGCCTCAGAAGTAAGCCTTGGCCTCGAAACTGTCTTGGGCCAATAAGTGGATGTTGTGCTTCTGGGGAGAAGCACTGAGTGATTTTACATGATTTACCATCTTCTCCTTCAGCTGCCTTGAGAACACGTATCAGGATGGAGCTTCCCCCAGGCCAGACTACTAAGATGAGGAAAACCCCTGGTGCTGTAGACTGGATGTTTGTGTTTATACAAAATTCATAGTTGCAACCTAACCCCCAGTGGGCTGGCACTGGGAGGTGGGGTTCTGGGAGGGGATTAGATCATGACACTGAAATCCTCATGAACGGGACAGTGGCCTTACTAAAGAGCCGCCAGAGAGCTCCCTTTGTCTTTTCTACCCTGAGAAGATGAGCAAAAAGACAGCCATCCACGAAACAGGAAGTACCCCTTATTGGCCCCCGAATCTGCTGGCGCCTTGATCTTGGACTTCCCAACCTCTAGAACTGCGAGGAAGAAATGTCCATGGTTTGTAAGCTGCCCCGTCTGTGGTATTCTGTCATAGCAGTCTGAACGTGCCCAAATGCACAGACGAGACACGACACGGGAGGTAAAATACACCTTTGCAGTGTTGAGCCCCCGACGTTAGGGGGCCGTGCGTCTCTGCCAGGGACACAGGGATCGTCTCCCTGAATCATCCCAGCAAACCTGTGACTCCTTTAAGGAGGAATGTGAATGTATATCCTGGTGACTCTGAGTCCTTTGCCTAGATCACAGAATAATGAGAGATGGTCTGCCCAGAGCCCTACCCTTAACCGCACTTGGGCGAGAGCCAAGCAGGAGAGAAAAGAAGGCTTTCCGATCTCCGTAAATGGCATCAAGAAACGCCTGCACGTACAATTGGCATGAAACCAGGCAACTGAGCAGAGTAACCTCTGCAACAATCCTACTCTGAACAACAACAACAAAAAAGTGCTTAACAGGGCATCTGCCACGGGAGACAGAGTGTAACACTATTGTTACAGTATCCTCTGAGATAGTGACACAGTATTAAATGGTTACCCTTAAGGTGACCCAGCCCTGGGGCAGGCTGACAGAACAGGGATGGGTTGGGGGGGTTAAGGGAATGCCTCCCTCCCCGCCACCTCCCCCCCAGCTCCGCTTGCTTTGCTAGACTAATCCTTCCCCACTACAGAACATAAGACCCTACAAGACCCTACAGAACCCTACAGAACATAAGACTTCCACTGTTTACCAGACCTAACGCCTTTCAAAGCCACAGACATGATGAGGCAGAATAAGAAAGAAAAGAGTCTAAGATCCAAGGGGATTATTTGCAGCTAATAAGAAAACATTCTATGTGTGGTCAGCAATTTTACTTTTTCCTGAAATTTCCCAGCAGCGTTCAAAGTCCAGAAGTCATGGTACAAACCTCTGTAACTTCTCATAGTGTCTTAAGAATGCAAGAATTTCGGGGCGCCTGGGTGGCTCAGTCGATTAAGTGACTTCGGCTCAGGTCAGGATCTCACGGTTCGTGGGTTCGAGCCCTGCGTCGGGCTCTGTGCTGACAGCTCAGAGCCTGGAGCCTGTTTCAGAGTCTGTGACTCCCTCTCTCTCTGCCCTCCCCTGCTCATGCTGTCTCTCTCTCTCTCTCTCTCAAAAATAAATAAAGATTAAAATAGTTTTTAAAAAAGAATGCAAAAATTCCCCAACATGCATTTGTTTCTTAATGGGCATTCATCTCAAGTACTGACCAACAAATGACAAGAGACAAATTCAATGATGGGCTGTTAGTATTCCTATCCTTCAGCAATTCATGGCACTTTTCACTTGCATGGCCTGGGGATTAGTCCTTGTAGCCTTTAAACCAGAAAAGTGGGAGGAGAGGAAGTATATTCTTTAGCTGTCTCTTTGCATCATGTTATTGACTTTCAGATTGAGCAATGCCTCTGAAGTCTGGACAGAGTCCACACACAGCCACGTTTCATTTCAGGGAATCCTGTTAGCAATGACTGAATACGTGTGTCATCTGAAGCCACCATTTATTTATGCCCTTAATACTAGATTGGCTTTTAAAGCACCAGCAAAATAACGTAAGCTGCTTTCATGCTTGTGATCTCCATCACAATTATTAACTCACTTTTTAACCTAATAAAAAATGGTGGTCATCCATTTGATTGGATGGATTGAAGGGATTCTTTTTAACTACCATGTATCACCTTCGAATTTCTCATGACACTCTGTGGTGCCACATATGTTTAGAATGTTGCCCATCACAAAGTCGGCATTACATTTTCAATATGCCAGGTTACGTTTGTTATGAGGTTTTAAATTGCAAATATCTAAACAGAAATTAACATCTAACTATCTGCAACATGGCGTACCACAACAGAAGATATATAGTACAGATACCCCAAGCTTGAATTCAAAGAAAACTTACATTTTAATGCAAATTCTAATTTTCTCATTGTATTGTCATAAATACTATTTTATTGAAAACAGAGATGTTTCAGAGGAGCAAGAGAATATCGCAAAAAAATTTTCACGGGAAGTAAAGCCCCCTTTCTAACTGAAGGCAGATACAGAGAAAACCATCAGCAACAGAATACCTGTGCCATAAAATGTATTTGAGAGAGCAAACAAAAACGCTATGCTGATTTAAACAACAAATGAGGTGACTTTTTTTTTTAATGCAATGCTGTCTTTTGACACATCTGAGTAAAGAAGAAAGCATGGTCCTCACATGCTTTTAAACAAGCAGACTTTCCTTCCCCTGGTGTCTAACCCTCAGGAGAGGCTGAGCATCCTACACGCATCCAGAAAGGTAAGGCTGCCATGGCCCTCCCTGGTAGGACTTGAAACTGTCGTGGGAAGTAAAAGTGAGGACCCAATAAAGTATAAGGGGTGCAGTGTCTGACTCAAGGAGACGTAGACAGAAAAGAGTGCACTACAGGTTTTCACTAAGTGAAGAGCGGGAACAGCAGCTCAAAGTCCAAGATGCAAATGAACATGGAACTGCTCTCAATCTGGACCCCTGTCCCTGGTACTAACATCACATACCAACAGCAAGGGCCAAATCCCATGAAAAGGCGCTTTGCCCCCCTTTCAACTAATAACCACCGGCCCCCGTGCTCTTTCTCGGAGCTTGCATTTTTAAGTGGATTCTGCTGTCTTCCACACAACTTGCCCGCCCAGAAATCAGCTGCTTCCATGGTCCTACGGATGTGAGCCACGCTTCCGATACTAGGAAACGGTGCTCTGCACGCAAGGCAGCCTGCTCCCCAGCTCAAAGCTTTACACTCGAGCTTTCAAGGGACTTAATCAGGCCCTGAGAGAAAAGGCACAGACCTTCCGACCCGATTGTTAGGAGAAATACTCTTTCCTCCCGGGAAGCCTGTTGTTGCCGCAAAGCCCAGAAGAGAAGCGCTTGGTGGGGGAGGGAGGGCGGGTCGGAGTCAGGACCGTGCGGCTGTACGAGACGCCTGAGTTTCGGAAGTTATCTCTCTGTCATAACTGGAGATGTGACCCCAATACAAGGAAACCCGAACACTCCGTTAACGGACGCAGTGTGGCTTCTGCATCTCCGCGGGAAGGAGCAGCGTCCTCCCGCGGGCTCGTCCGTGGTGCTACACTCTTGAGACCATTCCCTTAGTTTCGTGTTAACATCTGGTTTAAGAAGATGCCGATGGGTCGGGCTGGAAACTGGATCCACTACTCGTCTCTTTAGGGGGCTTTCCCCTTGCAGATGGCGAGCGCCAGGGCTCGGCTCCAGGGCCGGGAACGCTTCCGGCGAGGCGCGCACTCCAGGGCGCGGCGGTGCCCGCTCTCCGGCTCCCACCCTGCGCCCGGCAGGTGCCCGGGGAGCCGGGCGCTCCGCTCGCTCTTGCGCCCTTCTCGTCGCTTCGCGCACAGCCCCCCTCGCCGGGCTCTAGAAGGGGCCGCCAACTGCTCATCCCGGAGAACAAGCTCCAGAAACTCTCCCGGCTGGTGCGCGGACCCAGGCCGGGGGGGCCGGCGGCGGCACCTCGCGGATGCGCTAACCGGCAGTTTCTGGACGACGTAACGGCGCCAGAGACCGTGCAGACGCCCCTCTAAGAGCCCACCGCCCCCGTTCCTTGGAGCCCCGCCGCGGCAGGTCCCCTCCTCGCTCACCCCGCAGGGGCGCCCCCAGAACGCGACGCACACCAACCCCGCGGGGAGGGCGGAGGTGCGCGGGGGGCCGAGCTGTGTCGGGAGAGGCGTCCGTCCCCTGCCCTCCCCGCAGCCCGGTCCTTCCCGGCAAGAAAGCGCAGGAGCCGAGGCCCCGGGGCGCACGGAGGACGGGGCCTCCCCAGCCCCCCCAGGANACGCTGGCGCTGTAGTCCTGCTGCTTGACGCTGCTGTAGAAGTTCGCGCCCACTCGGGTCAGGCTCGGCGAGGGCTCCTTGGGGCGGCTTTTGAGCCTCATCTGCTCGAAGCCCTCGTGGGGGGAGGCCGAGAGCCACTCGTGCTGCCGGATCTCCATGCTGACATGACCGGGCGGCGGCCGGCGCGCAGCGGGCTGGGGGGCGCGCGGGAGGCCGGGGCGGGGCTGGAGGAGGAGCGAGCGGGNAATCGCTCCTCCCCCTCCCGGGCCCAGTGCCGAGAGCCCGAGCCGGGCGTGAGGATTTTCTGGAAGTAAGGCGGCGTGTTAAGAGTTAAGTCTTTAACCTCTTTCTTTTGCTGTCTTTGCATTTGGCAGCTTTGAACGTTGTTTTTTTTTGTTTGTTTGTTTTTGTTTGTTTTGGTTTTACCGAAAAGCTCAAAAACAACTGTTAAGAATTTCTCGGGTCCATTTAAAAGCTTCAGAAGTGAGTGCAAGCGGCTGAAGCATCAGCGGACTTTAAGGAGGGCGGGGACGCAAAGGGTGAACTGACCTCTCTTCAGCTCGTGGCTGACCTGTTTCCAGAAGGTCCAGCTTGGATGACAGCTTCAAAGAAATCCCGGGTTGAAAGGTGAGGGTTTTGTGAGGGCAAGGATTGGGTCTCCTATCTTTCCAGAGTCTCCATGTAAACAGCTGGTGCTGTAATAATGCAGGTTGTCATAAAATCTTATGGGCAGTCAACCAAAAACAGGTTTTGGTTATTCTGGATTAGTTTTTCTCAGGAGCTGAGTCGAATTGGGTGATATAGACCCCCCACCCCCGACCTTTGGGTTTTCTCTAAATCTCACAGTTACTCTGCAAGATAAAGGTTATTTAAGCCCATTTTCCAGGTGAGGGGACTGAGACTCAAACAGAAATTACACATCAGAGCAAAAATCTGAACCAGGGTTTAAAGGCTTCCAACACTATACGTTCCAGTGTCTTGTCTCTCATGTTTTGCTATTACAATTTAAACTTGATAGCTTTTGCTTTTTCTTTTTAAAGTATAAGCACACAATTTAGATGTCTACAAACACTTCTGTGTCTTTTATAATATTGGCGTTAGGAAACCTGACTGCACCCCTGCAAAGAATATCTCTGATTTCTGCTCCGTAAAATTATACTGAAGGTCATGTGATAATATATGCAAATCTTGACAAGGGACAGATATCCAATTCAGAGTAATAATGAAGCGTTGCACTGTGGTGGAATTTAAACAAATGGTTTCCACGTCAAGTCAGGTTCATATTGAATAGATTTTTTTAAACTATACCTTTGTAGGAGAAAACACTATAGGAGTTTCAACCTTCTCCATTTTTTAAAAGGATTATACTGGTAGCATATATGTTACAGGCAAGCTACTGATCTGAGCGATTGTATAGATGATGTCTGTTAGGATCAAAGATATCAGGCCAAGCATAAATTTTTACTGCTTCCTCCTTAACCCACTTAGTATATAGTGCCAGGCATTAAGACAGACTCAACAAGTTCAAATAAACCTGAGTGAAATTATCTTGACAATTTTATTTCTGTCTTAGACACCTGTTCAGGCTCACTGTTTCTGACAGTACTATGGGACTTGCTCATTGACCTTCAAAAGCATGTTTCATACAAAACGGAGCTCAATTCAAAGACAAATACTGTTTCTGAAGATGGTCAACTACAGTTTGTGAATCTTGCACCAAAAATATTATCATAATGTATAGGTATCACTGACTCTATAAATTAAGTCCCTTGGCACTTTTACCTGTCCGTGTTCATAGCCCTTACACGGTCCGAATGCAGCGCAGGTCCTGTGCGTTATCCAACCTACTACCCCTGGCTTCTTGCCAACTGGGGCCATCCCTGACCTTCTCCTGCGCTAACATTCATAACATGTTTTTTGTTTCTTTGTCTTCAAGAGCACTGGACTTAACATTAAAATACCTAGGTTTTAGTACCAGCTCCATTAATCACTAAGTTGTGACTTTCTGGGTTTTCATTTGATTTCAGTAGCCTTCAAGTTCATCTAATAAATGGAGAATAATCATTGCCACCTCAAATGAGTGCTACGGGGATGAGCTGATGTAATACATGAGAAAACACCATATGAACTATGCAGGGCTATGTTGCTGTTCTTAGAATGTTCAGGCTTAGAAATGTTCTTTGCATTACCCTTTAATCTGTCATTTTCATTGGCAAGTATACCCCTCCCTTAATCTTGATTGCTTATCATTAATCATAGAAACTGCACTCAGCCACGAAATTGCATCTCATTAATGTTTATATTTATTCTAGAAATGTTTTACCTAGGGGTGCCTGGGTGGCTCAGGTGGTTGAGCATCTAGCTCTTGATTTTGGCTCAGGTCAGGAGCTCATGGTCAGTCATGGGATCAAGCCCCTTAGAGCTCCCTGCCTTCTTGGGTTTCTCTCTCTCTCTTCCTCTCTATACCCTCTAAAAAATAAAATAAAATAATAAAAGTTTGGAAATACTTTACCTAAGTTGCTATTGGTATTTCACACTATATACAAATTTCAGGTAAAACATATATGAGCTGTCAACATCTGGTGATTTCAAGCTGAAACTCTACAGATGCCACTGACCAAAAATTGTTAACATTGTCTGAATAAGACATTTTGCAGGGGTGTAAAACCTGAGGCCAGAGTTGACCGAGAGTATCCAGAAGCACTGGGAGTATATTTTTAAGCCTTTCATAATTAATAATAATACCTTACATTTGCATAATGTTTACAATGATAGGATGTTTTCATGTCCTTTGGCACTGCTTCGTGCAAAAGTTATCTGAAAGTAGTCTTGGTGTTTGCTACCATCTCCATTTTTCAAAAGAAAGAAACTGAAGTTCATGGACATTGGGCTCAAGACCTGCCCAAAGCCATGTGTCGAAAAAGCCACAGAAACTGTTCTAGAAGCCATTGACTCTAAATAAAGGATTTTTTTTCACAATGTCATGCCAAAAAATTTCAAATGAATACTTCTCAGTACTTACACCTTTTATTTTTCATGCATTTACTTTTATTAAGTAGTACCAGACTTTCTTAAAGGTTTATTACTGATGAATAAAACATTTCAATAATCAGACCTTCTTTGGCAGTGTGCTTTATGTTCTCCTGATTACCCTCACACTAGGCAAGACCATATTAAAACACTCACCCAAGAAATTACTCCCTTCTTTGTCGTCAAGAAGTAAATCCCTCAGCTTAAGACAGTGTTACTTTTTTGTAACACTTTATTTTTCATAGATGTTTGAGGTTCCCAGCAAAATTGAGAGGACAATACAGTGATTTCCTTTATGCCCCCCACCCCCATGTATGTATGGCTTCCCTCATTATCAACAGCACACATCAGAGTGTTACACTTGTTATAATTGGTGAGCCTACCTTGACGTATCTTAGTCATCCAAAGTCCATAGTTTATGGTGGGGTTCACTCTTGCTGTTGTACATTCTGTGGGTTTGGGCAGATGTATGATGACACACATGCATCTTTATGGTATCATAATGGAGTATGTTCACAGCCCTAGAAATCCCCTGTCTTCTGTCTATTCACCTCTCCCCGCTCCCTGCCAGCCTCCACGCCTATACCCACCATTGATCTTTTTACTGCCTCCATAGTTTTGCCTTTTCCAGAATGCCATATAATTGGAATCATACAGTATGTTGGCTTTTCAGGTTGTATTCTTCTACTTTGCAATCTACACTTAAGATTCCTTCCTGTGTTTTCATGCCTTGATGCTTCATTTCTTTCCAGCACCGCGTAATATTTTATTGTCTGGATGTACCCCAGTTTATTTTTTTCTGTCACCCACTGAAGGGCATCCTGGTGGCTTCCAAGTTTAGGCAATTATGAATAAAGTCGTTATAAACACTCATGTGCAGATTTTTGTGTGGACATAAGGTTTCAATTCCGGTGGGTAAATGCCAAGGAGCACTAGACAGTATTACTTTTTATAAGTATGTATGTTAATTGTAAGATTATTTCTGTAGAAAATTTGAATAAAGTAAATCCCTTAGAACCAAATTAAAGTAGTGTTAGATATAAAAGTTTTTCTGAAAGGATGCACAAACAAGTATATAATATATTACTACCTGAGAAGGGTCTTATATGCTAGAGTATTTTCTGTAGTCATGTAAGTATTGCTGATTAGTTATAAAGTGAAAATGAGAATTTTCAGATTCTGTCTTAAGTTACTAACAAAGTAGATTTATCCACATACAAACTTAATTTAGACTAAATTCTCATTTTTTGGTATCTGCTGTGTGACACCTGGGGGGCTCAGTCAGTTAAACATCCGACTCTTGATCTCAGCTCAAGTCTTGATCTCAGAATTGTGAGTTCAAACCCGGCACTGGGCTCCATGGTGGGTGTGAAGCCTACCTTAAAAAAAAAAAAAAAAAAAAAGCAACAATGAAAAAACTGCATCTGGTTGACCATCTGCTGTGTGCTGGTCACCATGGCGGTCCATCATGAACAGGATTACCTATATCATTTGTCACAAAAACCCTGCAAAGTAAGCATAACCAACCCATGTTACAGATGAGGAAACAAAGACCCAGGAAAACCAACTTACCCAAGAGACACCGTTAACAAGAGGCAACGGTTTGGCTGACACCCAATGTGGCTCCCCTGACTCTCTCTTCACAGCACAAACCTTCCTGGCCTGGTGTGGGCTCCTTGTATCTCCACTGCGCTGAGAGCCCCACAGTAAGCTGGAGAGCTGGTGAGTAGTGAGAGAGGCGGCAGAGCCCGCAGGCTGAGGCCCTAGCAGAGTGAGTTTCTTCTGTGACCCAGGGGCTGCCATTTTACTCTCACAACAAAAACCAAATCCAATAGCACTGGGATGTTTCTAAGAGTCAGAAACCCTGGTTCCAGTGCCAGCTCGGTGGACCACCAACCAACCAACAGTGAAGACTTAATCGAACTGCTCTGCCTAATTGGATCTGTCAAGTTGCTATGCTTTAATTACAAAGTTAGATTTTGCAGGGAGCACTGGACGGATCCATCCCATCAACACATCTGATTGGCTGTGTCCCAAAGAATTAGCCAATGTCTTTACTGAGAAAGTAAAAAGAGAGAGAGAGAGAGAGAATAGATGAAATAATTAACTGGACACTTAGTACAACTAAAGCTTCTGGTTAGGGGCGCCTGGGTGGCTCAGTTGGTTAAGTGTCCAACTTTGATGAAGGTCATGATCTCAAGGTTCATGAGTTCAAGCCCCACATCAGGTTCTGTGCTGACAGCTCAGAGGCTAGAGCCTGCTTCGGATTCTGTGTCACCCTCTCTCTCTCTCTGCCCCTCCCCTGCTTGCACTCTGTCTCTCTCTCTCACTCTCAAAAATAAATAAACATTGAAGAAAAAATGAAAGCTTTTGATAGGAAAAAATATCTGAATTATCCTAGCTCATAGAGTGGATGGGTTAAATCAACCAGACAGTTGCTTAAATTGTCATGTCACGTGGCCTGTATGCCCACAGCCTTCAGACTGAATTAACATTTCAAAATTACCGTGATTACCTGTGACCATCTTTTATGTATCATGGTATTCTATATAAAGTATGCCCAACTCAACAGTACAAAAAGAAGCACCTAATGATAATGTAAACCACACCATAATTCGTACTCATCTCTAGACTCATAAAACTGAAATCTAACCTTAAATTAAGGGATGTGAGAATGATGTGTATTTACTGCATTTGGGCACCCATAAAGGATGGACTCTGTGTGACTTCCTGTATTTTTATTCTACACTGGTAGTGGTCATGGCTTTCTCTTATTTTTTGTTCTTTTTAAGAACCATTGTTATTGAGGGGCACCTGGGTAGCTCAGTCAGTGGCTCAGGTGTCCAACTTCAGCTCACGTCATGATCTCATGGCTCATGACTTTGAGCCCGCATTGGGATCTCTACTGTCAGCACAGAGCCCTCTTTAGATCTTGTGTCCCCCTCCACCACTACCCCCCAAATATAAGTGAGTTTTTAAGTAAACATTCAAAACAAGAACCATTGTCATTCAGTCCAACAATATAGAATTAGCAAATATCATAAAGCTATTTGGATACCTCTGACAGTTTCCATTTGTTCCTTGTGCTAAGCAGGAATTTGCTGACTCCTTGATCTTATATTCCTGACACTCAGCCTAATTTCTTTTTGTAGCAAATCAGTTAAACAAATATGAGGCGATGTGTACCATCTCATCTTGTTGTCCAAGTTCCTACTGTCAGCGTATGTGCATGGCACAGTGTCTTTGGAAGGTAAGATGTGACATACTCAGTTCTTAACAATGAAATGCAGAAAACTCAGAGCTAATTTTTATGCTCCGTTGCTGGAGCTTTCACTGGTGGTAGGTTATCTAGGCCGATGACGTGTGTCTCCCTTCCCATTATGTGGCTCTAGTTCTTTGCCCTTGTCTTCATGATGTTATTTTTCTGGTCTTTGTTTTTTACTAATGGCTTTTTTCAATGTAGGCAGAATATAAATAATAGATGCAGAATTAGTTAATCTGTCATAAACCAGGACTGCCTGCCAACATGTCAACCTGATGGATTGGTTTCAAGCTATAAAAAAACTATTAAATTGGTATACAAGGATGGATGGGGCACATTAAATATCTTCCATTTCCCTCTTTTAACATTTCTAGCCCAAGGATGCTCAAGACACTGTTCTTTCCAAAAGCCTTTGTTTTATAGCAGTTGATGTGTGCTTGGCCATGGAGACACAAGGTAAATAAAACAGAAGGAGATTTAAAAATGATTTAAGCTTGATCCGTCTGGAGAGGCGGGCCTGTGAATGCTGTGACACAGTCACGGCTACAAGGGGAGGACGGTGAGCTGGGAGAAGGTAGCGGAGAAAATGGCACACGTGGAGGAAGGTTCTAAAGAGAAAATATAGTCGGGGCGCCTGGGTGGTTCAGCCGGTTAAGCGTCTGACTGGCTCGGTCACGATCTCATGCTTCATGGGTTCGAGCCCCATGTCAGGTTCTGTGCTGACAGCTCAGAGCCAGGACTCTGTCTCCCTCTCTTTACCCCTCCTCTGCTTGTGCTCTATCCCTCTCTCTCTTTCTCTCTCCCTCTCTCTCTCTCAAAAATAAATAAACATTGAAGAAAGATTTTTTTAAAGAAAATCTGGTTACACACTTGTTTAATTTTTTTTTTTTTAATGTTTTATTTATTTCTAGGAGAGAGAGAGAGACAGCGTGAGCAGGGGAGGGTCAGAGAGAGAGGGAGTCACAGACTGAAACAGGCTCCAGGCTCTGAGCTGGCAGTCAGCACAGAGCCCGACGCGGGGCCCCGAACCCACGAACCGTGAGATCATGACCTAAGCGAAAGTCGGACGCTCAACCGACTAAGCCACCCAGGCGCCCCATGGTTACACACTTGTTTAAATTAGCATGGAGACACTTTGCCTTTGCTAAGCTGAACTCAGAATTTCAACTTTACAAGCATGTATTGAGTTTCGAGGGTATACTTACAGTTTGATAAGTTTGATAAGCATGTGCGGCTTCAAAATTCTGAAAAATCATAACCCCTCCTATAAATGAATTTACAGTCTTGAAAAATAGACAAACTCTGGGGTACCCAGGTGGCTTAGTGGGTTAAGCATCTGACTCTTGATTTCAGCTCAGGTCATGATCTCACGGTTCATGCGTTCAAGTGCTGCATCAGGTTCTGCACTGAGTCTGCTTGGGATTCTCTCTCTCCGCTCCTCCCCTACCCATGCCCCCTCCCTCTCAAAATAAATAAGTAAACTTTTTAAAAAGTAGATAACATTTAATGAAACCACAAATAGCACAAGATTATGACCAATAAACTATCAACAGAATAAATGCTGAATAAGCAGTTCCCAAATGAGGCAGCATTAACTAAAAATGAAAACGAAAAATGGAAAAACACACATTACCAGAATGTGGAGACTAGAGGCTGGTTTGGGAGGGCAGGTCCAAGTGGTTGTAGGCAGAAAGCTGGTTCTTAGAGTTGTTTAACAGAGTTAAAGATAAAATAAAATGGCTTTCTACAGAAGAGAGATACTAATTTATTTGATACAGCTAAGGCATCACTGTGGACATGAATCCTCAGGCCATCCTCCGAAAGCTAGCTGGCTGGGTGCAGTGCTTACCTGGACCTAGGATTCTAAGCCGGTGTTACTCTCAGCCTAGAATTATGGTAATATAAACTCTGCAGACTTCAGTCTCTTGACCATGAATGGACATGGAAGACTATGTTATACGTAACATCATAGTAACAGGTGCATATAATAAACAGGTGCATATAGCAAGTGCCCCCTTCAATCCTATTAGAATTGTCCAGTTGTTTACTTGACTCCTTTAGATGCATTAACTACAATTCTAATAAAATAAACCATCCGTGTATAATTATTCCAAATGATTGTGCACCTAGAATTTTATTGACAGGGAAAAATTGAATAGTAGATGATTCGCTAAAATCTACAGACACCCTCCCGCCCCCCCGCCGAATATGTGGACTTCCTACAGTTTTGACAGAAGACCTCAAGGTCAGTGTATGCACCATGAGGGGGAAGGCAATAAAAACTTTTAGATTCTCCATGAAGGAAGCTCCCTGACTTAACACTTATCAGAGATCGCAGCATGTACCTACCTGCAAGGGATGGATGAGGGAAGCTTGTAAGTTCCAACAGAGGAATTGTAGTGACTGGTGGGCAGGAATAACCATGGAGGTAAGAACAAGATTTAACTAGAAAACCGGGCCCGGGGATCCCTTTGTGTGCTGGAGAGAGAAGGACTCCTCTATCTTCAGACCAAAACCTCAGAAGGAGAGGGAAGGGAGGCTAGAAACAAGTTAACAAAATCAGGTCTAAGCAGACACCTAAGAACCTGTGTAGCAAATGCCAGAGAAAAACTGGTTTTGCTGTGAAGTGGATCTAGTAGATTGAATGTAAATTGTCGTGAAACAGTTTAGAAAAAGATACGACTGCAACAAGCTGATGGAAATTGCAAAGAATCATTGCTTCCGTTTACAGTTTTATTATGGGAAATAAAATGGTGTGTGATTTATATAAACTCTTTATGATTCGCCCTGTCACAACACCTCACATGAATCAAGAGGCAAGAGTCTGGCCTGAGACACCGCTTTCCATACTCCCCCAGGAGATCTTCACGTGAGCCGAAACCTCAGACTCAAGGGGTGAGCAAGTCTGAATGCGGACTCCAGGCTGGACACTGTGTGGGAGTTTTGCCCGCACCTCATTCAACCCCCACAAAGATCTACTATGATCTCCCTTTCCTGGTCTAGGAATTGTGGCTCTGAGAGTTGAAGTGGCTGCTCAGGGTCACATAAAATAAGTGTCGGAACTGTAAATCCAACCCAGCACTGATCTCAAAACCCAGTTTCTCACCATTTTTTACTGTAATCAGTTCATCAAATAGCAGAGAGCAGCAGTGCCCTCTCCCCCAGTTAAACTCGGGCTGTGGACTGCTTTCCCTGCTCATGGAGGATGCTTCTGGGATGTCTCATAGTGGAGTTTTGTGTGTGTGTGTCATTGGTTAATTTTAAGAAGCTTCAGTCTAGGAATCATGAAACTCCAAATCTGCATGCAGTTCTTTCTGGAAACTTGCAGTGTCAGAAGGCGGCAGCTTATCTCTTCCACGTGGCTTGCTCATGGCTGCTCTTGGCCCTTTCAGGTCCAGCACAGGATGAGGAGTATTGGCAGGTTCCCTGGGAAGCAGACTTCGATACAGAGGTTAACGGACAAAAAATCTTGGGAGATCAGCACCTATGGAAGGGAAGGGGCAGCAGGAGCAGATCAATCAGAACAAAGGCTCCAGATGGCCCCTTGGAGAGCTCTGAAGCTGGGCTGCCCTCAGAGTTGATGCGAGCTGGAGTGAAGGCCCTGGAATTGATTTGTGCCCCATGTTGCTCAGTCATTGGATGGGCTCTTCCCCTGAAAAAAGTTGTGACCTCGAGCGAGGCAGTTTCCTTTAGCTGAGGTGATCCCCAAAGAGACCTGACCTTCTGGCAGGATTCTTGATAGAGTTGCTCCTGTGAAGAGGGGACCCCATAACACAACACCCACCCAGGGAACAGGGGAAGAGGGAGGAAATGTCTCCCTGACCAGGTGGTCATTGGCCCAGAGGCTCTTTGACTAAGGCAAGTACCAAATGCACACTGTTTTCATCTCATGGGGGTGCTTGAGGGTCCTCTGAACGTCTTCCCATCAAGGAGGGTCTCTCTCCTCCATTTCTCCTTATGTTGGTGATGTGCATTCTGGTTAGATGCTTAGAGCTCGCCCTTCAGCACCCTTCTATTCTGGTTCCCTCGGGTCGATCCCTCTGCTGGGCCACTTTGCCTTCCAAGCAGCCTTCTCTCAAAGATGATGGATTTTTCAAAGATGTTCAATGCCAGAAAACACTCCCTTCTAGCCTTTAAGATCAGACATCCTTGCTTTCGACTCCAGATGTGCAGACCTTTTTGATATAGCCCTAACTTTGTGTTCTACAAGAGAAAGGTGTGACCTTCCATCTCTAGACTTTCTCAGAAAGGAATGGGGTGCTAGTACTTGGGTCCCCCAAACTCCAGGGGTTACCCCTCAAGTTCCCAAACTGCTTCTCTTGAAATTGCTTCTCTTCTCCCCTCACTTGACTTGAAATGGCCAGAGAATATGTCCCTTTTGCTGACGAATCCTTACCAACTGGCTTCTTTAGCCTCTCAATGATTTACTTGCCCTTTCTGTTCTGATTTAGAAGTAGGTGATGGGGGGCGCCTGGGTGGCTCAGTTGGTTGAGCATCTGACTTTGGCTTAGGTCATGATCTCACTGTCTGTGGGTTCGAGCCCCGCGTCAGGCTCTGTGCTGGCTCAGAGCCCAGAGCCTGTTTCAGATTCTGTGTCTCCCTCCCTCTCTCTCTGACCCTCCCCTGCTCACACTCTCTGAAAAGAAAAAAGAAAGAAGAAGAGGAGGAAGAAGAAGAAGAAGAAGGAAGAGGAGGAGGAGGAGGTGATGGGCGGGGCACCTGGGTGGCTTAGGGAGTTGAGTGTCTGACTTTGGCTCAGGTCATGATCTCACAGCTCATGGATTCAAGCCCTGCATTGGGCTCTGTGCTGACAGCTCAGAGCCCTGGAGCCTGCTTTAGATTTTGTGTCTCCTTCTCTCTCTGCCTGCCCCCACCCTCGGCTCATGCTCTCTCTCTCTCTCAAAAATAAAGAAATATTTAAAGAAGAAGAAGAAGAAGTAGGTGATGGGCTCATCCAGGGAGACTTAATTTTGAAGTAGGCTATCTCAAGGCCAGTCAGGTACCTTAGGAGGTCCTGGCATCCATGGCATTGTACTCAATGTCTTTGGTAATATTCTGAGACATTAAGGTAGCCTTCAGCATGCAGTCTTATTAGGTTACCTCTCATTTATCTGCCCACACTGGCCTGAAAGCCCTGTTTGGTTCTAATGATAGCTGAGTGTTTAAAGGTCACCCAAAGAAGGAAGGAAGCAAGGCATGAATGATGAGTAACTAGTTAGCAAGTAAGTAGTACATAGGGAAAATATATCCCCAACAGGCAGATTTTCTACCAAGTACTGTCCCTGCCAAGACTGATGTTGTACGGCTTGACCGACAGGATCTTGCCAAAATGTGACTGATAATGCATGAGCCAAATGCTCTATGCTGAATCCATTCCATCTGTACCAAATCATCACTTACTGGATTTAGAATGGACCCCAGCTGTCAAAGACTGTCCCAAATTGCTTGTTTGCTTAAACCCGAGGTCTGACAGAAGTTCCTGCAAACGTCACATGTCAGGCAACTGCTGGACTTGAGTAATAGGGTGGAATTAATCCCTACCTAATTATATTTTATGTATCTCAGACGGTTTCACGTTTTTATGACCCATTAAGTCAATACAGAAAAAAAAAGTCAGTATCTGTGTTTCTATAGTTTATGTCCAAGTATTCCGAACATCATCTTCTCAGCTGAACAAAATGAGGAGCTTGGACTTTGTGTGGCATCAATATCTGCGCTATCACATGATTCCTTTCCCATTCTCCTCTAGTGTCTCCATTTGGAATGAACTTGGATGCGTTTTCAGCTTTCATTTGAACCCACTGAAGAACACTTTAATTTTCTGGCTAGGAATTGCTTGATTCTAGAGAATTTGGGGGAAGCCATGGGAAGGGTGGCTGATAGCCATGCGATTATCCCTGCTGCAGGGTGGGGACCAAGAGTCACCCATTCTGTGATAGGGAGATCAGGGACGTGTTACATTAAGTGCTTCTACCTTCCTATCCAAGATAACACTCCCTTATTTTTACATGTCACACTTTGAAAATGAGAGCCTGAATGATCTCCCTGACCAAAGATGTTTATGTTTTCTTTCCACCTCATGATTTGGCCCCAGCCATCTGGGCCATGCCTTCACTTACGCATTTTGAGGACATTGACTCTGTTCTGTACTCTCCCTGGTTGTGACAGCCGATTTTCATAAGGTTACACAGTACATCCAGGGGTGGTATAATCAACACCATAACTCACCTGTATGGATACGTAAATTTTAAACTATACTAGTGGGAGTGTGAATCCACTAACAGGTAAAGGTGGAGATGGCTGTGAATACCAAGTGGCCGTTACTCCTACCAGGGCGCACCTGTGTTTCACGGTCTCTGCTCTAGCTTAATGATTCCTCCAGGGACTTGGCAGAGAATCAGTTCAATTCTCACTCTGTGAATCAGTGTGTTAAGAACACCTAAGGCATTGCTTCCAGTCTTCTGTCTTAAGCAGGTATAAAGTCAAGGAAGAGTCTGGACATCTGCATATTAGAAGAAAAAAGGCTTTAAATGAAGCACATGACATATTGTGTTATAACCATCATTAGAAATAGTGTGGATAATAATACCATACATTGAAATAGTACTTTAGATTTTATGAGGGCTTTTTACATACATTCTGCAGTGCACCGTAGGGTAGCTCCCTAAGATATATCAAAAAACCCCTTCCCAGTAATAATACATGAATCGTAAAGCAGAGTATGGAGGGGCAACCAACTCCACCATGTGCCGCTGGCCAAAATGTCCGACTGCCACTGACTCCATCCATGGAGAGTCACCAAGAATCCAAGGCTAAACAGGGGAAACCCAGTCTCTGCCACTCACCCAGCAGCAAGAGGGATTCCTCCCATTGACTGAAGCCTCCTTCAAGCCTTGGTCACAAACGCACAGGTATTTTTATTGATCCATTCATTTCCTTGACCACGAGGAAAAAACAGATGGCGAAGTAAGGAGAAAGTATGTACAGCCAACCTGGACTCACATATTTGTAGGGTCAAGAAATATGTGACTCCTGGGGTGCCTGGGTGGCTCAGTTGGCTAAGCGTCCGACTTCGGCTCAGGTCATGATCTCATGGTTCATGGGTTCGAGCCCCGTGTCGGGCTCTGTGCTGACAGCTCAGAGCTGGAGCCTGTTTCAGATTTTGTGTCTCCCTCTCTCTCTGACCCTCCCCTGCACACGCCATGTCTCTCTCTCTCTCTCTCTCAGAAATAAATAAAATATTTTTAAAAAAAATTTAAACAATTAAGTGACTTCTATTTGCCAAGTAGCCCTAGTTCTCAAAAAATAAAGCCAACAAGCAACTATAACAAGTATTGATCACAGTCAAATAATAACCACTATCTAGAAGTCATAGAAAAGCAAATCCCATTTTTTGCCTGTTCTAGCACAAAGAAGAGGAGGAAATCTCTGTGTGGTAGCCAATGGATTGATGCAGGCTTTAGTAAAACTGGAGCACTTTATCCCTAAGGTATTCCTTCATTCATTTCTTTAGGAAGGAAATTTTTACTAAGCAGCTTCTTCATGCAAGATCCCAAGGATCTCATGGTGCTTTAAGGAGCAGGAAAGGATTAGGGCACCTGGGGGGCTCAGTAGGTTAAGTATACAACTTCGGCTCAGGTCATGATCTCATGGTTTGTGGGTTTGAGCCCCGCGTGGGGCTCTGTGCTGACAGCTCAGAGCCTGGAGCCTGCTTCAGATGCTGTGTCTCCTCTCTCTGCCCCTCCCCCTTAAAAAAAGGAAGAGGAAAGGACTGACAAAAATGGTTTGGAAATTCTCTCCTCTGCCTCTACCTTAAAGTGGTCCACGTCTCATTTTAGTGCTTTAAACTATGAAATGACCAGGAAAAGAAAATATAATGAATATAGCTTTCTGTGTCCTTCGAGGAAAGGATTTTTATTGTTCTTACAGGCTGCAACAAATGAGCTAAAGCAAGAATGGACCAGATTCTATTCTTACAGATTCTTATTGTTCTTACAGGCTGCAACTGGTAGGTAAAGTGGTGATTCTATTCTTATGTTGATAGAAGCGGCAGATGAAGAATTCTGAATTTTCTGGCCTCAAGATGTGCTGGCGAATGGGGGAACACAGTGACATCACTAACTGACAAAGACATTGAGAACCTTACAAAGTGCTGCCGCTCTTCTGCTGCCCTGGCCCCGGGGGGCTGGGGGGCGGGGAGGGAGTGCACCGGCCAGAGGGTCTCCTCCCTAGAGGCTCCACACTATACCTCTTGTACTGTTTGAGACAAGAAACCAGAAAACGAACCTGAGAGCTAGCCTGCTGGAGCAGAGAGCCGAACAGAAAGTCCACAGCTGGTGAGATTGGTAGAAAGTGCAATACTTGGTGTAGACCGTGACTCATTGTGAAGATCAAGTTGCTATTGCACGTCTCGTTTCTTACAGGAGGGTGAGGGGAAACCTTTGGGAAGAGGGGAAGAGGGGAAAATGGTGAAGGCAGACAGAATTCAAAGACTGATGTCATTACGACGCTTTCCATTATGTTTTGTGGACCAGAGGGAGTGATATATTTTGTTTCAACTTCCTAGAACTAGTTCAGGGGATTAGGATGGCTGCTGAGTGTTAAAAGGAAAAGGCAACAGGGGCGCCTGGGTGGCTTAGTCGGTTAAGCGTCCGACTTTCGCTTAGGTCATGATCTCGCGGTTCGTGGGTTCGAGCCCCGCGTCGGGCTCTGTGCTGACTGCCAGCTCAGAGCCTGGAGCCTGTTTCAG